>NW_025200440.1:4517-6544 GCF_004010195.1 Chiloscyllium plagiosum | reverse complement strand
TCAAAACAGCCATTTCGTATTCTCATTTTTGGCATATTTAAATGCTTATTTTTTCACGGCAGTGGAACATATTTGAAATTTTTTTCAAATAAAAAGAAGTACTTTTCTCTCCTGTCTTTTGGTCAGCGACAGTGGTCCATAAGTGATTTATCATCGTGCAGTTCAACAAAAAAAAAATGCTGCATGTTTAGTACAGACTGCTCGTTCCTTTGACTCACCTCGGGAAGTCGCGCTGGATGGAGCTGCCCAGAACTCTCTGGGTTTTTGTTTTAGCACCTTGATGAACGTTAGTTTGAAGATAGCACCGTGCTCTCGATCCTTGCACAAACAACCGGTAAATTCGGACAAGGCTCCGTTTGGAGGGCTGTGTTGTATGAACTGAGTCGTAAACAGATTTCAACCTTCATGCTTAATTCTGTGAGTGGTCTGAATGCAGCTGGGAGTGTTTAATATGTGCCAGCCCAAAACAAAATCAAATTGAGTCGAATATTTGAGTTAAAAAAAACACATTGTATTGTGTCTCAGACTAGGCTCGTTTTAACTTCTGTCAGTTATCTAACTCGCGGATCGTACGTCCTGATGCGAACCATCCGAATTTACATTGCTATCCTCGCCGTTTCAAGTGCAGATCCCAGGCCATTATATTTAATCGTGTTTCTATTAATTCAGTTAGTCAGGTAAAAAAAAGTCCATTTATTGGGCCGATGTGGGTTGTAACTAGGTCAGGAGTTTTCAATCATCCCTATGTTTAGAGAGCACGGTTGGTTTGAAAGAAGAGCAGAGGGTCGTGAAAATTCACGTCAGCTGATGTTTATTAAGTAAATCCAACTTTATAGTCGACATCCACAATAAATAGTGAGATGCAGTCGTTTTGCGTGAGTGAGCAGTGTGCACTGTTACTGAGCACAGAGTGTGCTATTACTGAGAGATGTCTAAGCTGTTACTGAGCGCAGTGTGTGCGATTACTGACCATAGCATGTGCTATTACTGAGAACAGTGAGTGCTTTAGTAAGCGCAGTGTGTACTATAGCTGAGAGTTGTGTATCCTGAGAAGCGTGTATCCCATTACTGAGCACATGTGCACTATTACTGACAACAGTGTGTGCTGTTACTGAATACACAGTCTGCCATTATTGAGCACAGTATGTGCTATTACTGAGAGCAGTGTGTATTATAGCTGAGGGGTGTGCATGTACACACTGAGAAGTGTGTGGCCCATTACTGAGTATATGTGCGGTATCAGTGAGTGTAGTGTGTTATACTACTGGGAGCTGTGTGTGCTATTATTGGAAGCACACTACTGAGTACGGTGTTTGCTCTTACTGAGAGCAGTGTGTGCTATTACTGAGAACAGTGTGTACTAGAGGTGAGGGGTGTATATGTACACACTGAGAAGTCTGTGGGTCATTACTGACCATACGTGTGCTATCAGTGAGTGCAGTGCGTGATATTCCTGGGAGCAGTGTATGCTATTACTGGGAGCAGCGTGCGCTACTACTGAACAAAGTGTGTGCTCTTACTGAGCATAGTATGTGCGATTACTGTGAAAAGTATGTGCTATTACTGAACAGTGTATACTATTACTGAGCACAATGTATTCTATCATTGAGTGCAGTGTGTACCATTACTAAGCACATTGTGTGTTATTATTGAGCACAGTTTGTGTTATTACTGAGCACAGTTTGTGTTATTACTAAGCACAGTGTGTGCTATTACTGACTGCAGTGTGCTGTTACTGAGCGCAGTGTGTGCTATTACTGAGCGCAGTGCGTGCTACTACTAAGCGCAGTGTGTTATTACTGAGCACAGTTTGTGTTATTACTAAGCACAGTGTGTGCTATTACTGACTGCAGTGTGCTATTACTGAGCGCAGTGTGTGCTATTACTGAGCACAGTGCGTGCTACTACTAAGCGCAGTGTGTTATTACTGAGCACAGTTTGTGTTATTACTAAGCACAGTGTGTGCTATTACTGACTGCAATGTGCTGTTACTGAGCACAGTGTGTGGTATTACTGAGCACAGTGTG
>NW_025200440.1:0-754 GCF_004010195.1 Chiloscyllium plagiosum | reverse complement strand
CAGTGTGTGCTATTACTAAGCACAGTGTGTGCTGTTACTGAGCATAGTGTGTGCTGTTACTGAGCACAGTGTGTGCTAATACTGAGCGTAGTGTGTGCTATTACTGAGCACAGTGTGTGCTATTACTGAACACAGTGTTTGCTACTACTGAGCGCAGTGTGTGTTAATATGGAGCGCATGTGTCTTACTACTGAGCATAGTGTGTGATATTACTGAGCACAGTGTGTACTAATACTGAGCACAGTGTGTCAGTGTGTGCTACTACTGAGCATTTTATTTCTATTACTGTGAGGAGTGTTTGCTGTTACTGGGTGCAGTGTGTGTTCTTACTGAGCGCAGTGTGAGCTATTACTGAGCACAATATGTGCTATTACTGAGCACAGTGTGTGCTTCCACTGAGCATTTTATTGCTATTACTGTGAGAAGTGTGTGCTGTTACTGAGTGCAGTGTGTGCTATTACTGAGCACAGTGTGTGCCATTACTGAGAAACGTGTGAGCTATTACTGAGCACAATATTTGCTATTACTGAGCACAGTGTGTGCTATTACTGAGCATAGTGTGTGTTACTACTGAGCACAGTGTGCGCTATTACTGAGCATAGTGTGTGCTATTACTGAGCACAGTGTGTGCCATTATTGAGAAACGTGTGAGCTATTACTGAGCACAATATTTGCTATTACTGAGCACAGTGTGTGCTATTATTGAGAACAGTGTGTGGTATTACTGAGCGCAGTGTGTGCTGTTCCTGAGCAC
>NW_025200439.1:4017-6544 GCF_004010195.1 Chiloscyllium plagiosum | reverse complement strand
AGGAACGTCCAGGACAGTGCACGTGAGATTCCAGTAGTGTGCAGGGGTGTGAGGATGGCATTGAGGTTTTAGGGCATTGAGTATGACGGTGAGGGAGTGTGCGGGGCAGTGAGCTCGACGTGGAAGAGTGTGAAGCGAGTGACTGCTATGTTGGGGGAGAGTGAACATGACAGTGGTTGATTGTGTGAGGCAGCAAGCTTGATGGTGGTGGATTATGCAGGGGAATCAGCATGGGATCGTGCGGGGCAGTCAGTGTGATGGTGGGGGAATGTGCGAGGCAGTGACCATGACTATGAGGGAGTTTGTGGGGGAATGATTGTGATGGTGGGGAAGTGTACAGGAGAGTGACCATGATGGTGGGAGAGTATGCGAGGGAACGAACATGACTGTGCAGGAGTGTGGTGGGGGGAGGGGAACTGAGTGTGGTATTGATCGAGTGCGTTGGGCAGTAGGTGTGATTTTGGGAGAGGGTGTGCAGGAGTGAACGTGATGTGTGAGTGGGCAGCAGAGTGATTGTGGTCGTGGTGGATTGCGCCAGAAGGTAGTTGTGACACTGGGGGGGAGTGTTTGGTGGAACAATCGTGACGTTCGAGAAGTGTACGCTTAAGTGACCGTGATGGTGCCGGCGGATGCCGGAAATACAGATTGAAGGTGGAGGGAAGTGCCAGGAAGTGAATGGGGTAGTGGGGAATTTGTGTGGAACGAGCGTGATGAATTTTGTGGGGATGCCAGCATGATGTTGGCGGAATGTGTGAAGGAGTGACTGTGAGGAAGTGTGCAGGGAAGGCAGCGTGACAATGTGGGCAGGTGTGATGAAATAAGCAAGACACCAGTAGTGTTTGCGTGGTGTGAACGTCACTGTGGAAGAGGGTACAATTCAGTGAAGGTGAGAGTGGGGGAGAGTGCACGACTGTCAGCGTGATGGTGAGTGAATGTGCAGTGGAATGGGTGTGACACTTGGGCTGTGTGTGGCGCAATGAGAGGGACAGTGGTGAAGAGCATGACTCAGTGAGCATAATGACAGTGGAGTGTATGGAAGAGGGCCCATGATGTTGGGAGAGTGTGCTGTTGAGTGAACGTGACGTTGGGAGAGGGTGCGGGGACTGAGCGTAAACGTGAAGGAGTGTGCAAGGATGTGAGTATGACAGTGATATAGCGTATGCCGGCGGAGGAGTGTGCTGGGTTGTGTGAATTACTGTGGGTGTAAGTATGATGGACTGAACGTGACGGTTGGTGAGTGTGCGGAGCAGTGAGCCTGAAGGACAGCAAGTGTGGGAGAAATGAATATGATGTTACCGGATAGCACAGGGAGGGATCTTGACGGTGGGGGAGTGAGCAGGGCAGTGAGTGAGATTGTTTGAGATTGATGGTGACGGAATGAGTGGGGGATGAACCTTGATGGTGGGGGTGAGAACATTATGTTGCATGTGGTTTGGGAATTCAGCCGGACTGTGCGATAGTTTGTCAGAGTGATCTTGAGAGGAGTATCTGGGCGAGTGACTGTGATGGTTGGCGCATGTGTGGTGAAGTGTGCATAATGCTGGAGCAGTGTGCGTGGAATGAGAGTGACACTGCGGGAATGTGCAGCATAATGAAAGTGATGGTGCAGACGATGCGAGAGCGTGCGGATGAAGATGGGACAATGTGTTTGGGTGTGAATGTAACCGTGGGGATTTAACAGGGCAGTGACCATGATGGTGGAAGAGTATGTGCATGATTAATTCTGGCTGTGGAGGAGCATGCGCGGGATTCAGTAACCGTGGTGGAGTATACGGGGAGTAAGCGTGACACTAGTGGAGTTTGCGGGAGAATGAGAATGACAATGGGGGTTTATGTTGTTGAATGGCTCTGACGATGTGAGCGTAAAAAGAAGATTGAGCGTGATGCTTGTGAACTGAGCATAACGCTGCCTGTGCGTGCAGGGTAGTGAATGTGACTGCGTGGGAGGGAATGAGTTCAGAAGTGAATGCGACCATAAGATAGTACGTGTTGCAGAAAGAGTGATGCTGGTTAATGATTGGGTTGAGGGTGTGACGTTGGTGGAATGTAGGGGAACTGTGCTTGATCGTATATGAGGGAGCACGGCAGTGAGTGTGATGGCGTCGTTGTGTGCGGGGCTGTGACCGTGAAGGTCAAGAATTGTGAAGGGAGTAATCATTATGGTCGGGGAGTTTGCGGGGCTCAGCGTGACCTTGGAGCTGAGTACTGAGGAATGAGTGTGACATTGGGAGCTTGAGCATGGCAGTGAGCATGATGGTGTTGACTCATGTGAGGGGGAGACCGTGACACTGATGGAGTGAACAGAGGTGTGAGGTCACTGTTGGGGGAGTGCACAGGAGAGTGTCCATGATGGTGGGGGATTGTCACAGACTCAGAAATTGACGATGGGAGTATGAGCAGGAAATAGTGTATTACCGTTTGAATCTGTGTTGGGGAGTGACTTTAATCGTGGGGGTGTGCGCAAGTGTGTTTTGGGGACATAGTGTAATGGTTGGGGTCAGATCAATCGTGGTAGTTTTTGGGGAGT
>NW_025200439.1:0-3318 GCF_004010195.1 Chiloscyllium plagiosum | reverse complement strand
GAGTGGAAGTAAGTCCATTCAGCCCATCGAGTCCACTCCGTCATTCAATCATGGCTGATGGGCATTTCAACTCCACTTACCCGCATTCTCCCCGTAGCCCTTAATTCCTTGTGACATCAAGAATTTATCAATCTCTGCCTTGAAGACATTTAGCGTCCCGGCCTCCACTGCACTCTGCGGAAATGAATTCCACAGGCCCACTACTCTCTAGCTGAAGAAATGTCTCCGCATTTCTGTACTGAATTTACCCCCTCTAATTCTACAGCAGTGTCCACGGATCCTAGTCTCCTCGACTAATGGAAACAATTTCCTAGCGTCCACCCTTTCCAAG
Source organism: Chiloscyllium plagiosum (assembly GCF_004010195.1). Classification (NCBI taxonomy): domain Eukaryota; kingdom Metazoa; phylum Chordata; class Chondrichthyes; order Orectolobiformes; family Hemiscylliidae; genus Chiloscyllium; species Chiloscyllium plagiosum. The sequence continues at coordinate 2,987 of NW_025200439.1, read as the reverse complement.
CCACGTATTATCTTGAAAGTTTCTATTAGATCGCCCCTTAATCTTCTAAACTCAAAAGAATACAATCCCAGGATCCTCAGCCGTTCCTGGTATGTGAGACCTACCATTCCAGGGATCATCCGTGTGGATCTCCGCTGGACACGCTCCTGTACCAGTATGTCCTTCCTAAGGTGTGGGGACCAAAACTGGACACAGTACTCCAAATGGGGCCTAACCAGAGATTTATCAAGTCTCAGTAACACAACGGTGCTTTTATATTTCAACCCTCTTGAGATAAATGACAACGTTGCATTCGCTTTCTTAATCACGGACTCAACCTGCATATTTACCTTTAGGGAATCCTCGACTAGCATTCCCAAATCCCTTTGTACTTTGGCTTTATGACTTTTCTCACCGTTTCGAACGTAGTCCATGCTTGTATTCTTTTTTTCCAAAGTGCAAGGTCTCGCATTTGCTCACATTGAATTCCATCAGCCATTTCCTGGACCACTCTCCCAAACTGTCTAGATCCTTTGCAGCCTCCCCACTTCCTCAGTACTACATGTCTGTCCACCTAACTTGGTATCATCGCCATATTCGCTAGAATGCCCCGAGTCCCTTCATCCAGATCATTAATACGTAACGTGAACAGCTGCGGCCCCAACACTGAACCCTGCGGGACACCGCTTGTCATCGTCTGCCAGTCCGAAAAAGAACCTTTTATCCCAACTCTCTGCCATCTGTCAGACAGACAATCCTCAATCCATACCAGCAGCTTACCTCGAACACCATGGGCCCTCACCTTACTCAGCAGCCTCCCGTGTGGCACCTTATCAAAGGCCTTTAGGAAGTCTAAATAGACCACATCCACTGGGTTTCCCTGGTCTAACCTACTTGTCACCTCTTCAAAGAATTCCAAAAGGTTTGTCAGGCACGACCTCCCCTTACTAAATTCATGGTGACTTGTTTTAATCCGACCCCGCTCTTCCAAGAATTTAGAAACTTCATTCTTAATGATGGATTCTAGAATTTTACCAACAACCGAGGTTAGGCTAATTGGCCTATGATTTTCCATCTTTTGTCTTGATCCTTTCTTGAACAAGGGGGTTACAACAGTGATCTGCCAATCATCCGGGACTTTCCCTGACTCCAGTGACTTTTGAAAGGTCTCAACCAATGCCTCCTCAGAACTCTAGGATGTAGCCCATCGGGGGCAGGAGATTTATTAATTTGAAGACCTTTTAGCTATTCTAGCACTTTCTCTTTTGTAATGGCAACCATACTCAACTCAGCCCCCGACTCCCTTTAATTGTTGGGATATTACTCATGTCTTCCACTGTGAAGACTAACGCAAAGTACTTATTAAGTTCTCCAGCTATTTCCTTATCTCCCATCACTAGGCTTCCAGCATCAGTTTGAAGTGGCCCAATGTCTACTTTTGCCTGTCGTTTGTTTCTTATGTATTGAAAGAAAATTTTGCTTTCATTTCCATGAATTCCCTTTCTTTGGATCCACTGGCAACATTATTTACCCAGTCCACCTGCATACTCCCATGATCACTGTGACCTTGCCTTTCTGACATGCCTTCTCTATTTCCCAGTACATGTTGCACTCCTGGTCCTGACCACTGTTCGGAGGTCTGTACATAACTCCCATTAAGTTTTTTTTGCCTTTGTGGTTTCTCAATTCCACCCAAACAGACTCCACATCATCAGACGCTATGTCATTCAGTGCCATATATATTTCATTTTATTCTTAACTAACAAGGCAACCCCGCCCCCTCTACCCGCCTCCCTGTCTTTTCGATAAGTTGAAAATCCTTGCATGTTTAACTGCCAGTGCTAACCCCCCCTGCAGCCAAGTCTCCGTGATGCCTACCACATCATAATCATTTACGATGATCAGTGCCATTAGTTCATCTGCTTTGTTACAAATGCAATGAGCATTCAGGTAAAGTGCCTTAATGCTAACTTTCTTATTGTTAGAGATGTTGGAAGTCATAAGATGTCCTAAGTTATACTTCCTTTTTACTGAATTCCCAGTCTGCCTCAAGTTTAAATCTGCCTGCACACATGCTATCCTGCTGCATATCTTTCCATTTAACTCCATACTCCCTGTCGCTTTCACTTTCCCTTCCCCCAACTCAGAAGTTTAAAGTCCTCAGAAGTGTGCATGACTGTGGAAGGTTGAGCGAGTGAGTGCACGTGATGGTTCGGGAGTGTTTGGGGAGTGAACTCATGGTCGGGGAGTTAACCTGATGGTGGAGCTGTGAGAGCAGGACATGAGCGTGACAGTCTGGATGTTTGTGGGGGAGTGACCTTCTTGGTGGGCTGTTATGTGCAGGGGCATGTGCGGGCGAATGAGTGTGAAGCTGGGGCAGTGTGTCGGGAGCTGTGGTAGAGTGTGTGAGTGAATGGGGCTTGTGTGGCCGAGTGAGCGTGACATTGCGGGATTTTCCGCGGGAGCACATTTAACGTTGGGAAGTATGCTGTGTTGTGAGCCTGCAGTGGGAAAGTGTGAAGGAGGGTGCGCATGAGGTTAGGTGAGTGTGCAGGCAAATGAACAAAATGATGGGGGAGTTTGTGGGTGAGTGTTCGTGACGGTGGGAAGTCGTGCAGTGGAGTGAGTGTGACACTGGTGTAGTATGTGATGGGGTGAACGGAACTTGTGGGAGTGTAGGGGTTTTGAGGGAGACCGTATGCGAGTGAATGGGGAGTGAGCGTGATAGTGTCATTTTGTGTGGTGGAGCGAGTGTATTGGTAGCGGGGTGTGAGTGCTAATTGCAGTAACGTTTGTGCGTATACAGGAGAGAAGGCATGATCGTGGGTGATCATACAGTGGAGTGAGTCTGATTTTGGGGAGGTAGTGAGTATACCAGCAGGTGTGTCTCAGGGGCTGATCATATCTGTGAGGGAGTCTGTGGGAGGGGGTAACCAAGATGGTGGCGCATTGAGCGGGGAGTGAGTGTGAGGGTGGACAAGTGTGGGGGAACTGAGCATGATTTTGTA
>NW_025200438.1:4090-6544 GCF_004010195.1 Chiloscyllium plagiosum | reverse complement strand
TTACAGATAACCTTCTTCACTGTCCACTTTACCCCCAATTTCAATACCACCGAAGAAACTTACCAGGAAACCAATACTTCCATCCAAACCATTTATCCAAAATGACAACAATTCTGGAGCCAGTGCACCGCTGGTCACATGCCTCCAGTCAGAAAAAACAATACGTCTACCACCACCTTCTGCCTCCTACCATCAAAACAATTTTGTATCCAGTTGACTAGCTCCTCCTGAATGCCATATCCTTTTACATTGACCTGAACCTATTGCTCAGTTTACCATAATGCGACGTAGAACACAGAACACTAGAGCACAAGACCCCTAAGCCATGAGGCCATGCCAACTTTTATCCTACGGTAAGATCAAACTAACCTACATACCCTTCATTTTACTGTCATCTATGTGTTTATCCAAGAGTGTATAAAATGTCCTGAATGTATGTGACTCTTCTTCCACTGCTGCATTCCACCCACCTAACAGCCTTTGTGTAAAGAACCTATCTCTCCTTAACCATCCACCAATCACCTTAAAATTATGCCTGCTCATAATAGCCATTTATGCTATGGTATAAAGAAGTGTCTCCCTATTCACTCTCTCTGTGTCTCACATCATGTTCACCTCTACCAAGTCGCCACTCACCCTTCTTCACTCCAATGAGAAAAGCCTTACCTCCCTCAGACCTTCTTCATAAGACATGCCCTCCAGCGCAGACAGCATCCTGGTAAATCTCCAATTTAACCTCCCTAAAGCTTCCACTGTCTTCCTGTAACGAGGGGACCAGAACTGAACAAAATATTCCAAGTGAGGTCTAACCAGGGCTCTATCGATCTGCAGCATAACCTCACAGTTTTAAACTCAATCCCCCAGCTAATGAAAGCCAACACAACATATTCCTTCTTAACAACCCTATAAGCTTGGGTGGCAACTTTGAGGGATCGATAGACGTGGAAGCCAAGGTCCCTCTGTTCCACAACACTACCAAATATTCTGCATTTAACCCATTCAAGTTTGACCTTCCTCAATGAATAATTTCACACTTTTCCAGATTGAACTCCATCTACTACTTCTCAGCCCAGCTCCGCATCCTGACAATATCATGTTGCAACCTACGACAGACCTCCACACTATCCACCACTCCACCAACCTCCATGTCATTGGCAAAATTACTAACCCACTCTTCCACACCCACATCCAAGTCATTAAAAAAATCACAAAGAGCAGAGGTCCTTGAACCGATCCCTACAGAACACCACTGGTTGCCGAGAACCAGGCTAAATGCTTCCCATCCATAATCCCCCTCTGTCTCCTATGAGCCAGGAATTCTGTACCCAGACAGACAGGTTGTCTGTATCCCAAGCCTCTGTACTTTCTGAATGAGCCATAAATGTGTTTTATCACATTGTCAAAGGATTCAATAAGATTTATGAGGCATGATCTGACCCTACCAAAGCCATGCTATCTCTTATCAAACTATGGTTTTCCAGGGAGTCATAAATCCTGTCTCTCACAGTCCTCTCCAATAATCTGCACACCACAGACATAAGAACATGAGGTCCATAATTACCAGGATTATCCCCATTCCCTTTCTTGAACAAGGGAGTAACATTTGCCAAACCTCCAATCATGCTAACTACTGAGTGATTATACCACCCCCATATAACCCGACAAAAGTCCCTTTCTAGATTTGTACCACCCTCAAGGTTCTGCAGCCTTTCCTACCTCCGTAATATGACCCGGACTCTACAACCCTTCCTTCCACTGCAATGTTGCCGAGAGGGGACTGGAAAGTGATGGGGGTTACAGAGACAGGGAATGATATCAGGATGGGAGGGTGTTGTAGATATTAGGAATACTGCTGTGGTAAAGAACCTTTACAGGGTGAAAGGCAGGATTCTTGACAGTGTGGAGGAACAGAAGAATCTTGATGTCCATGTCCATAGATCCCTCAATGTTATCACTCAAGTTGATTGCCTAGTAAAATGTAGGGTCTGTAGTTTAGTGTAATCTGAGAGTAGGATAAAAAGTCATTGCAACGTCGAGGGCTGAAGGCCTCCACTGTGCTGTCTTGCTCTATATTCTAAATAAGGAGGCTCACAATGGCACAAAGAGGCTTCAGAAAGCTGGATAGATGGGATCTGAATGAAGAGACACAAACAGGAAGGGTTGCTCGTATTGTCAGGAGGTAACAGAGACAGCAATGGTATGACCTGGAGCAGACGATCCAGACTGGGAGGGGTGTGGGGACTGGAGGTGGTTTCACAGGGAGGGAGGACCATAGAGCCACAGGGTGTTACAGAAATGTAGAGAGCTGTAGGGTCTACAGGAGTTCATGGAGATGGGGAGCTGGGGAGGGATGCAGCAGTTACAGGCATAAGAATGTTGGTAGGATGGGGTGATTTTCACAGATGGGAGTGTTTTAGGTGAATGGTGCAGATTACAGAAATCTAGATGGTTTTA
>NW_025200438.1:2276-3362 GCF_004010195.1 Chiloscyllium plagiosum | reverse complement strand
CTGTCTGATCTTTTTCCATAACAATGTTAAAACGAAGACAGTTGTGGTCACTGGATCCAAAGGATAGGCCAGGTAATTACAGAGCAGACAGTCTAATAGCAGGGGGAGGGAAATTATTGGGAACAATTCTGAGGGACAGTTTGAATCAATAACTGGAAAGGCAGGAAGCAATTAGGGATAGTCAGCACGGATTTGGCAAAGGAAGATCCTGTCTGATGAATTCAGCGGAGTTTTCTTTGAAATTACGATTAAAAATGTTGATGAGGGCAATGCAGGTTCTTTGGAGTTCATTAAGGCCTTTGACAAGGTCTGGAAGGCTGGTCCAAAAGGGAAGAGCCCATGGGATCTAAGGTACGTTGGTAAATTGGCTCCACAATTGGTGGAGGGTTGGTTTTGTGATTGAAAGCCTTTGTCCAGCGGGTGTACCACAGGGATCTGTGCAGGAACCATCGCTGTTTATTATGTACATTAATGAGTTGATGTGATGGCAGAAGGGTGGACATGATGACATTTACAGATGACATGAAGGGTGAGGGTGTTATCCACAGTGAGGGGGATGGTCTCAGGCTAGATTCTGAAGTTTGAGGTTGGGACTGAATTTCAAAGAGTCATTTCAATCGATAAAGCAGGCAAGAGCACAGCAGGCAATGAGGGAAAACCGATCAATAAAACTGCATTTACTTTGATGTAAAAGGCCTGACAGATAAGGCAGATGAGCGCATGGCATGGATGGGAACATGGGACTGAAATATCATAGGTATTACAGAACAAAAGCTGAGGGAGGGACAGGACCGGCAGCTCAATGTTCCAGGGACAGATGCTAGAGGAAGGACAGAACAGGAAACAAAAGTGGAGGGAGAGTGGAGTTCTTGATTAGTGAAAAAAAATCACTGCAGCACTTAGAGAGCGTATGACTGGGGATCGCCCAGTAAAATTCTCTTAGTGGAACTGAGAAATAAGAATGAGTCATCACTTTGATATGACTGTATTACAGGCCCCCAATAGTCAACAGGAAATAGAGCAGCAAATGTATCAGGAGATCTCAGATATCCAAGAATAATAGGGTTGTAATGGTCGGGGATTTTA
>NW_025200438.1:0-2191 GCF_004010195.1 Chiloscyllium plagiosum | reverse complement strand
CCTTGGGAAACAAAAGTAGGGAAAGGGACTGAAGTGTCTGTAGGGGAGCACTTTGGCAAAATTACCACACTTCTATCAGTTTGAACATAAATGTCACGTCAAAACATACTGTGGAGAAACTCTGGGGAAGTCAGGGAAAGAAGCAGTGATGTCTTCACAAGAGTCCACATTGCGAACAGGAGGTGCTGAAGGTTTTAAAACGCATAAAATGTAGACAACTCACTCGGAACTAATCTGGTGTATCCCATGACATTGGGGAGGAGGGGGGTTAGGGAAGAAATTGCGGGGTCCCTTAGAGAGATATTTCTATCAGAGACAGCTACAGGTAATGGGCTGGGAGTCTGGAGGGTGACTAATGATGTGCCAGTATTTAAGAAAGGCTCTGAGGGAAAGCCAGGGACCTAAACACTATTTAGCTTGATGTCAGTGGTGCGAATGTTGTTGAAAGAGATTCGGTAGGGCAGGAGTTACATGCATTCGGAAAAGATTGATTAGGGATAGTCGAGAGCGAGACAAACGGACACAAGATGGGCTTGACAGTAGGAGACAGAGTGTAGTGGGAGAGGGTTGTTGTGTGGACTGGAGGCTCTGACCAGCGGTGTGCCATAAGGGTTGGTGCTGGTGCCACATGTGCATTATTTACATAAACGAGAATATAGGAATCATCGTTAGTAAGCAAAATAAGTGTTACAGTGGGGAGTGAAGACAGTTACCGAAGAGGCTCTTGATCAACTGGACAAGTGGGTCAAGGAATGAAAGATGGATTTTAATTAATGGATTTTGTTAAGACAAAACAGGGATGACTAACACTGTTAATGTTAGGGCCCTGTTCAATGCTGTCGAACAGACAGAGAGACCAAGGGGTGCAGTGACATTGTTCCTTGTCAGTGGTGTCACAGGTGGACAGGGTGGGGAAAGCGGATTAGATACACTTGCCCTCTTGGGTCAGAGCATTGAGCTGGTACATCATGATACGGCTGTACAAGACATTGCTGGGTCCCCAGTTGGAGTACTGGGTAGAATCCTGATTTTCCCGATTTAGGAAGCATTTTCTGAAACTGTACACAGAGCAAAGACTGGCGAAGATGTTACTGATACTGGAGGGTTTGACTTACAAGGATAGGATGGATAAGCTGGAAATCACAACAGTGGGAATGAGATAGCTTTGGCAGATAAGGATAAGGAGAATGCAAGGAAATTCTTTAGCACACAAGTACAAAAAAGCAACTAGAGAGACAATAAGGCCCCTCAGGGGTGGAACCACAGGAGATGCGCGAGACCCTAAATGAATATTTCATGTCAGAACGTACTGTGAACAAAGACTAGAAAACAAAGGGAAAGAAACAGTGATGTCTGGTAAAGAGTCCCCATTACAGAAGAGGTGGTGCTGGATGTCTCAGAACACAAACGTAGAAAAAGCCCAAGGTCCTGAACAACTGATCCCAGAACATTGTCGCAAAGCAGTGGCAGGGACATGAGCAGAAATATTTATATCATTGTCCTTCGTATTTCCATTGGGCGTAGGTGGCTGAGGGGTGACCTTATAAAGGTTTATAAACCATGAGGGGTACAGGTAAGGTGAATAGTGAAGGTCTCTACCCCAGGGTAGGGGAGTCCATAACTAGAGGGCAGAAATATGAGGTGGGAGAGGGAAGACTTAAAAGTGATCAGAGGAGAACATTTTTCACAGAGAGCATTGAATGAGCTGCCAGGGGAAGTGATGGAGAGAAGCACAATGACAACATGGAAAAGACATTTGGGTGGATACATGGAGAGGAGAAGTTTTGAAGGGATACGGGCCAATTGCAGGGAAACGCGACTCGTTCAGGAACTGTGTTCAGCATCGACTAGTTGGATCAAAGCAAAGGTTCTGTTTCCGTGCTGCATGACTCTGCCATTGGAGGAGGAGACTACCGAGATAAGGCATGTTGTAGACACTGAAGCAAGTTACAGAGATAGGGATGGTAGGCTGGAATGCAGTACATTTCAAACATGTGGAGGGACTATAGGGAAGGGAGAAGGTTACAGGGACAGGAACTGTTATAGGAGTTAAAAATTATTGAAGACACCGGTCCATGAGACATGCCATAGATACAATGTTGGAGAGAGAAATACGGTAGAGAAATCCCAGGCAGCATTCTCACCCTCTCTTGGGGAACCTGCTTCCCCTCTGTTGCACTGATGCTCACTA
>NW_025200437.1:4960-6543 GCF_004010195.1 Chiloscyllium plagiosum | reverse complement strand
GACAATGCGTGTGAGCGTGAGAGAGAGAATATGCGTGTGTGAGAGAGAATGCGTGTGTGCATGAGAGAGAGAATGAGTGTGCGAGAGAGAGAGAATGCGTGTGTGAGAGAGATAATGCGTGTGTGCATGAGAGAGAGAATGCATATGTGCAAGAGAGAGAATGCATGTGTGAGAGAAATAATGTGTGTGTGCATGAGACAGAGAATGCGTGTGTGCATGTGAGAGAGAATGCATGTGAGCACGAGAGAGAGAAAAAGTGTGTGCGTGGGAGAGATAATGAGTGTGATTGAGAGAGAGAATATGTGAGTGCGAGAGAGAAAATGTCTGTGCAAGAGGCAGAATGCATGTGTGTGTGAGAGAGAGAATGCGTGAATGCAAGAAAGAGAACGTGTGTGATGAGAGAGAATGCGTGTGAGCGTGAGAGAGAGAATGCGTGTGTGCGTGAAAGAGAATGCGTTTGTGCGAGATCGAGAATGCGTGTGTGCGTGAGAGAGGGAATGAGTGTGTGCGAGAGAGAGAGAGTGCGTGTGTGAGAGATAATGCGTGTGTGCATGAGAGAGACAATGCGTGTGCGTGAGAGTGAGAATGCGTGTGCGCGTGAGAGAGATAATGAGTTTGCGTGAGAGAGAGAATACATGAGTGCGAGAAAGAAAATGTGTGCACGAGAGAGAGAATGCATGTGTGTGTGTGAGAGAGAATGTGTGAATGCGAGAGAGAGAACGTGTGTGAAAGAGAGAGAATGCGTGTGTGTGAGAGAGAGTGAATGCGTGTGCGTGAGAGAAATGCATGTGAGCGAGAGAGAGAATGCGTGTGTGCATGAGAGAGAGAATGAATGCGTGCGAGAGAGAGAGAATGCGTGTGTGAGAGAGATAATGCGTGTGTGCATGAGAGAGAGAATGCGTGTGTGCGTGGGAGAGATAATGAGTGTGCTTGAGAGAGACAATACGTGAGTGCGGGAGAGAAAATATGTGTGCGAGAGGCAGAATGCGTGTGTGTATGAGAGAGAGAATGCATGTGAGCACGAGAGAGAGAAAAAGTGTGTGCGTGGGAGAGATAATGAGTGTGATTGAGAGAGAGAATATGTGAGTGTGAGAGAGAAAATGTCTGTGCAAGAGGCAGAATGCATGTGTGTGTGAGAGAGAGAATGCGTGAATGCAAGAAAGAGAACGTGTGTGATGAGAGAGAATGCGTGTGAGCGTGAGAGAGAGAATGCGTGTGTGCGTGAAAGAGAATGCGTTTGTGCGAGATCGAGAATGCGTGTGTGCGTGAGAGAGGGAATGAGTGTGTGCGAGAGAGAGAGAGTGCGTGTGTGAGAGATAATGCGTGTGTGCATGAGAGAGACAATGCGTGTGCGTGAGAGTGAGAATGCGTGTGCGCGTGAGAGAGATAATGAGTTTGCGTGAGAGAGAGAATACATGAGTGCGAGAAAGAAAATGTGTGCACGAGAGAGAGAATGCATGTGTGTGTGTGAGAGAGAATGTGTGAATGCGAGAGAGAGAACGTGTGTGAAAGAGAGAGAATGCGTGTGTGTGAGAGAGAGTGAATGCGTGTGCGTGAGAGAGAATGCATGTAAGCGAGAGAGA
>NW_025200437.1:0-3367 GCF_004010195.1 Chiloscyllium plagiosum | reverse complement strand
GTGAATGAGTTTCTGTGAGAGAGAGAATGCGTATGAGGGAGAGAATTCATGAGTGTGAGAGAGAGAGAATGCATGTATGCATGAGAGATAAAATGCGTGCGTGCGTGAGAGAGAGAATGCGTAAGTGCGAGAGAGAGAATGCGTGTGGGAGAGAGAGAGAGAATGCGTGTGTGAGAAAGTGTCATTGCATGTGTGCGAGAGAGATAATGAGTGTGAGAGAGGGAGAATGTGTGAGTGAGAGAGAGAGAGAATGCGTGTGTGCGAGAGAGACAATGCATGTGTGATGAGAGAGAGAATGGGTGTGTACGTGAGAGAGAATGCACGTGTGTGAGAGAGAGAATGCGTGTGTGCATGAGAGAGAGAGTGCGTATGTGCGTGAGAGAGAGAATAAGTGTGTGCGTGAGAGAAAGAATGCGTGTGTGCGTGAGAGAGGGAATGTGTCTGTCAGAGAGAGAATGGTTTCACGTGTGCGAGAGGGAGAGAATGCAGGTGACACGTGAGAGAGAGAATAAGTGTGTGCGTGAGAGAAAGAATGCGTGTGTGCGTGAGAGAGGGAATGTGTCTGTCAGAGAGAGAATGGTTTCACGTGTGCGAGAGGGAGAGAATGCAGGTGACACGGAATGCGTGTGAGAGAGAGAGAATGTATGTGAAAGAGAATGTGTGTGTGCGTGAGAGAGAGAATGAGTGTGTGCGTGAGAGAAGGAATGCGTGTGTGCGTGAGAGACGGAATGTGTGTGTCAGAGAGAGAATGGGTGCACGTGTGCGAGAGAGAGAGAATACGTGAGACACCGAGTGCATGTGAGAGAGGGAAAATGTGTGTGTGAGAGAGAGAATGCGTTTGTGCGTGAGAGAGAGAATGAGTGGTTGCTGAGAGAGAGAATGCATGTGAATGAGAGAGAATTCGTATGTGAGAGAGAGACTGTGCGTGTGCGTGAGATAGAGAATGTGTGTGAGAGAGAGATAATGCGTGTGTGAGTGAGAGAGAATGCGTGTGTGCATGAGAGAGAGAATGTGTGTGTGCGTGAGGGAGAGAATGCTTGTGAGCGTGAGAGAGAGAATGTGTTTGTGCGTGAGAGAGAATGAGTATGTACATGAGAGAGAGAATGCGTAAGTGCGGGAGAGAGAATGGATGCATGAGAGAGAGAGAGAATAAATGTGTGCATGAGAGAAGGAATGCGTGTGTGCGTGAGAGAGGGAATGTGTGTGTAAGCGAGAGAATGAGTGCGCATGTGCGAGAGAGAGAAAATGCATGAGACACAGAGTGAGTGTGACAGAGAGAATGCTTGAGCGAGGGAGATAATGCGTGTGTGCGTGAGAGAGAGAATGACTGGGTGCTTGAGAGACAGAATGCGTAAGAATGAGAGAGAATGCGTGTGCGAGAGAGAGAGAATGCCTGTGTGCGAGAGAGAGAGAATGCGTGTGTGCGTGAGGGAGAGAATGCGTGTGTGCATGAGAGAGAGAATGCATGTGTGCGTGAGAGAGAGAATGCGTGTGTGCGAGAGAGAGAATGCCTGTGTGTGAGAGAGAGAGAATGCGTGTGTGCGTGAGGGAGAGAATGCATGTGTGCATGAGAGAGAGAATGCATGTGTGCGTGAGAAAGAGAATGCATGTGTGCATTAGAGAGAGAATGTGTGTGTGCATGAGAGAGAATGTGTGCATGAGAGAGAGAGAATAAGTGTGTGCGTGAGAGAAAGAATGCGTGTGTGCGAGAGAGAGAGAATATGTGAGACACAGAATGCGTGTGAGAGAGAGAGAATGTGTGTGAGAGAGAGACAATGTGCGTGCGCGTGTGAGAGAGAGAATGCATGTGAGCATGAGAGCGAGAATGTGTAAATGCGTGAGAGAGGGAATGTGTGTGAGAGAGAGATTACGTGTGCGCGCGAGAGAGAGAGTGCATGTGGGTGAGAGACAGAGAATGCGTGTGAGAGAGAGAGAGATTGCGTGTGTGCATGACAGAAAGAATGGGTGTGAGAAAGAGAGAATGCGTGAGAGAGGGAGAATGTATGTGTGTGAGAGAGTGAATGCATGTGTGCGAGAGAGAGAATGCATGTGATAGAGGGAGAGTGCATGTATGCGTGAGACAGAGAATGCGTGTGTGAGAGAGAGAAAAAGTGTCTGAGAGAGAGGTTGCATGTGAGCGAGAGAGAGAATGCCTGTGTGCATGAGAGAGAGAATGAGTGTGTACGTGAGAGAGAATGCACGTGTCTGAGAGAAAGAATGTGTGTGTGTGTGAGAGAGATAATGCGCGTGTGAGAGAGAGGGAGAATGCATGTGTGCCTGAGAGATAGAATGCGTGTGTGCGAGAGAGAGAGAATGCGTGTGTGTGTGAGAGAGAGAAGGTGTGTGCGTAAGAGAGAGAATGCGTGAGTGCAAGAGAGAGATGCGTGTGCGCATGAGAGAGAGAGAATGCGTGTGTGCATGAGAGAGAGAGTGTGTGTGTGTGAGAGAGAGAGAATGCATGTGAGGGAGAGAGAATGCGTGTGTGAGTGAGAGAGTGAATGCGTGTGAGAGAGAGAGAATACGTGTGTGCATGAGAGAGAGAATGCGGGTGTGTGTGAGAGAGAAAATGCATGTGAGAGAGAGAATGCATGTGGGCGAGAGAGAGAGAATGCGTGTGAGAGAGAGAGATTGCATGTGTGCATGACAGAGAGAACGGGTGTGTGAGAAAGAGAGAATGCGTGTGAGAGAGAAAGAGAATGCATGTGCATGAGAGAGAGAATGTCTGTGTGCGTGAAAGAGAATGCGTGCATGCGTGAGAGAGAGAATGCGTGCGAAAGAGACAGAATCTGTGAGTGCAAGAGAGAGAATATATGTGTGTGTGAGAGAGAGAAATAGTGTGTGTGTGAGAGAGAGAATGCATGTGTGCGAGAGAGAGAATGCGTGAGAGAGAGAATGAGTGTGTACATGAGAGAGAATGCCCGAGTCTGAGAGAAAGAATGTGTGTGTGTGAGAGAGACAGAATGCGTGTGTGAGAGAGAGATAATGCACGCGTGAAAGAGAGGGAGAATGCATGTGTGCCTGAGAGATAGAATGCGTGTATGCAAGAGAGAGAGAATGCGTGTGTGTGTGAGTGAGAGAATGCATGTGGGCGAGTGAGAGAGAATGCGTGAGTGCGAGAGAGAGAATGCGTGTGTGCATGAGAGAGAGAATGCGTGTGTGCATGAGAGAGAGAGTGCATGTGTGTGAGAGAGAGAAGACGTGTGCTCGAGGGAACATGCGTATATGCGAGAGAGAAGGCATCTGTGCATGAGAGTGAATGTGTGTATGCGTGAGAGAAAGAATGCGTGTGTGCGAGAGAATGCATATGTGCGTGAGAGAGATAATACATGTGTGTGACAGAGAGAATGCATGTGTGCGAGAAAGAGAA
>NW_025200436.1:0-6542 GCF_004010195.1 Chiloscyllium plagiosum | reverse complement strand
GGTCCCCAGCATGTGAGACAGTACTGCTGACCAGTGCAAGATTGGACAGAATATTAAAACATTGCTAAAGGCATGTCTAAAATACTAATAAGAAGGGAAAGATTAGAATGAGAGAAAGCTAGCAAGAAATATATGAATAAATAATCAGAGTTTTACAGATATTTAAAAAGGAGAGGAATTGATAAAGTGAACACTGGACAATGTGGATCAATTTCCATATCTTGGGAGCCTCATTCAGTGAGGGCAGACATTGAAATTGCACAGCCTTTGGCTGTCTGAGGAACTGCACACTTGATCATAAAGACCACAATTCTGGCACTAAGCTCATGAACCACAGAGCAGCAATGTTACCAGTCCTCCTGTATGTTACCAGTCCTCCTGTATGTTACCAGTCCTCCTGTATGTTACCAGTCCTCCTGTATGCATCAGAAACATGGAGAAAGTGAGGGCTGCCGATCAGAGTCAGAGAGTCTGATACTGGAAAAGCACAGCCAGTCAGGCAGCACCCGAGGAGCAGGAGAGTCGACATTTCAGGCAGAAGCCCTTCATTGCTGATGAAGAGCTTATGCTCGAAATATCGATTCGCCTGCTCCTCGGATGCTGCCTGACCGGCTGTGCTTTTCCAGCACCACATTTTTCGACTCTGCATCAGAAGAATGGATGGTGTACAGTAAGTACCTCAAACCCCTCGAGAAATGTTGAAGAAACATCTCTGCAAGCTCCTGCAAAACCACTGGCAGAATTGACTCTCCAAAATCAGTCTCAAGTCAACATCCCAATATTTAGCCTTTGGTTGTGGTCAATGTGCTGCATTAGACAGGCCATACTGTCTGCATGCCTGTCACAAGGCTTCCCAAGCAAACAAAGACAAGTCAGAGCAGGACTTATACACTTAATGGTAAGATCCAAGGGAGCGTTGCTGAACAAAGAGACCTTGGAGTGCAGGTTCATAGCTCCTTGAATGTAGAGTCGCAGGTAGATAGGATAGTGAAGAAGGTGTTTGGTATGCTTTCCTTTATTGGTCAAAGCAATGGGTATAGGAGTTGGGAGGTTATGTTGCAGCTGTACAGGATGTTGGTTAGGCCACTTTTGAAATATTGCGTGCAATTCTGGTCTCCTTCCTATCAGGAGGATGTTGTGAAACTTGAAAGGGTTCAGAAAAGATTTACAAGGATTTGAGCTATGGGGAGAGGCTGAACAGGCTGAGGCTGTTTTCCCTCGACTATCACGGGCTATGGGGTGACCTTATAGAGGTTTATAAAATCATGAGGGGCATGGATAGGATAAATAGACAAAGTCTTTTCCCTGGGGTGGGGGAGTCCAGAACTAGAAGGCATAGGTTGAATGTGAGAGGGGAAAGATATAAAAGGGACCTAAGGGGCAACTTTTTCACATAGAGGGTGGTACGTGTATGGAATGAGCTGCCAGAGGAAGTGGTGGAGGCTGGTACAATTACAATATTTAAAAGGCATTTGGATGGATATATGAATAGGAAGGGCTTGGAGGGATATGGGCAGGTTGCTGGCAAATGGGACTAGATTGGGTTGGGATATCTGGTCAGCATGGATGGGTTGGACCGAAGGGTCTGTTTCCGTGCTGTACATCTCTATGACTCTATCTATTTCTGGCTTCCATTTAGTCCCAGACATCCCTGCCAGTCTCAACCAGATGATAATAACATAACAGGTAATTTGTCCACACCTCTGTCATGTGACTGGCATCTGCTTTTAGTAACGTTGAATTGTAGAGCAAATATTGATGAAAACTCTGGGGAAAGCTCTCTGCTTTTCATTGAAGTAATGCCTTGGGACCTTGGAGAACAGGCAACTGACACCTCAGTGTCACGCCTCATCTGAAAGACAGCACTACCAACATTGGAATGGTCAGAAAATCTTGACGTCAAAATCGCCAAATCTCACCCATCCTCTTTATTACATAATTCTCAAAACGGATGCCAGTTTTGATACTTGACTAAGTAATATTCCCACTGTCACTGAAAAAACTGGGGGCAAGACATGTTGGGAGCTTGCAATGGGCGGCACGGTGGCCCAGTGGTTAGCACTGCTGCCTCACAGCGCCTGTAGACCCGGGTTCAATTCCCGACTCAGGCGACTGACTGTGTGGAGTTTGCACATTCTCCCCGTGTCTGCGTGGGTTTCCTCCGGGTGCTCCGGTTTCCTCCCACAGTCCAAAGATGTGCGGGTCAGGTGAATTGGCCATACTAAATTGCCCGTAGTGTTAGGTTAAAGGGGTAAAGGTAGGGGTGGGTTGCGCTTCGGCGGGTCGGTGTGGACTTGTTGGGCCGAAGGGCCTGTTTCCACACTGTAAGTAATCTAATCTAATCTAAAAAAAAAATCTAATTCTAATTTGTTAATTTGCACAGAAGCTGGAAAAACTGACCAAGGCTACATAGAGAACGAAGCAAAGTCATTTTTAATGAGTTAAGGAATTGAGTGGAATTGATAATATTCAATCATAAGTGAAGAGGGAAAGGTGTACAAAATGACAGCAGAACAATTAAACAGAAATTCATGCACATCAACAAAAGCTGGAGTCATTTTTGGCAGGAGGCCAACGTCTTTCGAAGTAAATCAAACTAATCAGGATATTTAAACCTGAGACTAGCAAGGTGCTTAGAAAAACGTTTTATTTTTGGACTCCAGTGGAGCACAGATAGAAGTGAACTAATCAGGAGGAATACTCTGAAAACATTCGAAAAATAAGCTGAAGAGATTTGCTGTTCATTCAGAAACGGTGTTATTCCCGATGGCCGCGGAGGCCGCGAATCTGCCGGCGATGGTCTTCCTGGCGATCGCTGAGGCGGTTGTCTGGGCAGCGATCGCGGAGGCTGCGAGGTCGGTGGGGGCGGAAGTGACGTCACGGTTCGTGGCGGCGGCTGTTGCCGCGGGCGCTGTAGCGGCCACATGGTTAATGGCGCCGGAGTGATTTCGGAGGCCGATGGAAGATTCTGGAACAGTTGAGGAACCCAGAGTGTAGGGGTAAGTGCATGAAAGTTTTTGGTACTTACTGTCTTTAATTTCCGATATGGCCAGGATGAACTGTTTGTTTAGTTTATGGATCCTTCTGTGGATGAAGAACAGTAGCCCTGGAAAAGGGAAAGACGGCATTGCAGAATGTTCCAGAGAATGTGCAGCTTCCTGTCATTGAGGATGAGCAACAGGAATGAACAACACTGTCCACTCAACTGGGAAACCCTCCTGAGAAAGGCTACATTCCAGCAATATGGGACAGAGACGTGAGGCAAGTTGGAAGTTGACATGCTGAGTCAACATTTAAACATAACCCCTGCTGGGTCAATGTGTAAGCACAACAGCCACCGTTCTGAGTCAGCACATAATCATGGCAGGAAACATGCTGAGGCAGTGTGTAACCATTAGAGGGCCGCTGCTGAGTCAGCATCTCATGATGGCAGTACCCGTGCTGAGTCAGTGTGCAATCTTAACAGTACCCGTACAGGCGAAACATCTAATCACAAATTTACTCCTGTGGAGTCAGTGTGTAAACAAGAAATAACCAGGGTTGGGTCAGTGTGTAAACATGAAATTACATACACTGACGTGGAAACACACGAGGAACTTTGCTCTAGAAGTGTGCTGATACACCAGTAAACCTGCTAAGTCAGTGTGTAAACGCGACAGTACCCGTGCTGAGTCAGTGTGTAAACTCTTCAGTACCCATGTCGTGTCAGTGTGTAAACCCGATATTACCCGTGCTGAGTCAGTGTGTAAACTCGACAGTACCCTCGCTGAGTCAGTGTGTAAATTTGACAGTACCCGTGCTGAGTCAGTGTGTAATATCAACAGTACTGTGCTGAGTCAGTGCATAAACCTGATTATACACTGGGCTGAGTCACCATGTAAACCCAAATCTACCCGTGCTGAGTCAGTGTCGAAATTTGACAGTACCTGTGCTGACTCGGTGTATAAAATCAACAGTCCCAGAGCTGATTTAGTGTGTAATCTCAGTAGTATCTGTGCTGAGTCAGTGTGTAAACTCAATACGATCCATGCAGAGTCAATGTGTAAAAGTCAATAGTACTCGTGCTGAGTCAGCATGTAAACTCGACAGTACCCATGTTGAGTCAGTGTGTAAACTTATCAGTACCTGGGCCAAGTCAGTATGTAAATTTGATAGTACCCGTGCTGAGTCAGTGTGTGAACTCGATAGTACCCGTGCTGAGTCAGTGTGCGTCCTCGATAGTACCCGTGCTGAGTCAGTGTGTGACATCAATAGTACCCGTGCTGAGTCAGTGTGTGAAACCGATAGTGCCCGTGCTGAGTCAGTGTGTGACCTCGATAGTACCCATGCTGAGTCAGTGTGTGACATCGATAGTACCCATGCTGAGTCAATGTGTGACCTCGATAGTGCCCGTGCTGAGTCAGTGTGTGACCTCGATAGTGCCCGTGCTGAGTCAGTGTGTGAACCCGATTGTGCCCGTGCTGAGTCAGTGTGTGAACTCGAAGGTGCCCGTGCTGAGTCAGTGTGTGACATCAATAGTGCCCGTGCTGAGTCAGTGTGTGAACCCGATAGTGCCCGTGCTGAGTCAGTGGGTCAACCCGGTAGTACCCGTGCTGAGTCAGTGTGTGACATCAATAGTGCCCATGCTGAGTTAGTGTGTGACCTCGATAGTGCCCGTGCTGGGTCAGTGTGTGACCTCGATAGTGCCCGTGCTGAGTCAGTGTGAGACATCAACAGTACCCGTGCTGAGTCAGTGTGTGAAACCGATGGTGCCCTTGCTGGGTCAGTGTGTGACCTCGATACTGCCCGTGCTGAGTCAGTATGTGAACTCGATAGTACCCGTGCTGAGTCAGTATGTGACCTCGATAGTGTCCGTGCTGAGTCAGTGTGTGACCTTGATAGTGCCTGTGCTGAGTCAGTGTGTGACCTCGATAGTGCCCATGCTGAGTAAGTGTATGACCTCGATAGTACCAGTGCTGAGTCAGTGTGTCAACTCGACAGTACCCATGATGAGTCAGTGTGTGAAATCGATAGTACCCGTGCTGAGTCAGTGTTTGACCTCAATCGTACCCGTGCTGAGTCAGTGTTTGACCTCGATAGTGCCTGTGCTGAGTCAGTGTGTGACCTCGATAGTGCCCATGCTGAGTAATTGTATGACCTCGATAGTACCAGCTGAGGCAGTGTGTGACCTCGATAGTGCCCGTGCTGAGTCAGTGTGTGACCTCGATAGTGCCCGTGCTGAGTCAGTGTGTGACCTCGATAGTGCCCGTGCTGAGTCAGTGTGTGACCTCGATAGTGCCCGTGCTGAGTCAGTGTGTGACCTCGATAGTGCCCGTGCTGAGTCAGTGTGTGACCTCGATAGTGCCCGTGCTGAGTCAGTGTGTGACCTCGATAGTGCCCGTGCTGAGTCAGTGTGTGACCTCGATAGTGCCCGTGCTGAGTCAGTGTGTGACCTCGATAGTGCCCGTGCGGAGTCAGTGTGCGACCTCGTTAGTGCCCGTGCTGAGTCAGTGTGTGACCTCGATAGTGCCCGTGCGGAGTCAGTGTGCGACCTCGTTAGTGCCCGTGCTGAGTCAGTGTGTGACCTCGATAGTGCCCGTGCGGAGTCAGTGTGCGACCTCGTTAGTGCCCGTGCTGAGTCAGTGTGTGACCTCGATAGTGCCCGTGCGGAGTCAGTGTGCGACCTCGTTAGTGCCCGTGCTGAGTCAGTGTGTGACCTCGATAGTGCCCGTGCGGAGTCAGTGTGCGACCTCGTTAGTGCCCGTGCTGAGTCAGTGTGTGACCTCGATAGTACCCATGCTGAGTCAGTGTGTGACCTCGATAGTGCCCGTGCTAAGTCAGTGTGTGACCTCGATAGTAACCGTGCTGAGTCAGTGTGTGACCTCGATAGTAACCGTGCTGAGTCAGTGTGTGACCTCGATAGTACCGGGGTGAGTCAGTGTGTGTCCTCGATAGTGCCTATGCTAAGTCGGTGTATGAACTCGATAGTGCCCGTGCTGAGTCAGTGTGTGACCTCAATAGTACCTGTGCTGAGTCAGTGTGTGACCTCGATAGTAACCGTGCTGAGTCAGTGTGTGACCTCGATAGTGCCCGTGCTGAGTCAGTGTGTGATCTCGATAGTAACCGTGCTGAGTCAGTGTGTGACCTCGATAGTAACCATGCTGAGTCAGTGTGTGACCTCGATAGTGCCTGTGCTGAGTCAGTGTGTGACCTCGATAGTGCCTGTGCTGAGTCAGTGTGTAAATCAGACAGTACCTATGCTGAGTCAGTGTGTAAGCACTGTAGTACCTGTGCTGAGTCTGTGTCAAAATTTGATATTGCCCATGCTAAGTCAGCGTGAATACCCAACAGTACCTGTGCTGAGTCAGTGTGTAAACTCGATAATACCGGGGCTGAGTTAGCGTGTAAACCCAAACTTACCCGTGCTGAGTCAGTGTCTAAACACGCCAGTACCCGTACTGAGTCAGTGTGTAAACTCAATAATACTCGTACAGAGTCAGTGTGTAAACATGATGGTACCCATGCTGAGACAGCGTGTAAACTCGATAATACCGGGCTGAGTC
>NW_025200435.1:5375-6540 GCF_004010195.1 Chiloscyllium plagiosum | reverse complement strand
CTTTCTTCATGACCCTATCCTCTTTGGTGGCAAATTTGAGGGATCTATGTACTTGCATACCCAGATCCCTCTGCTCATCCACATTGCCAAGGATCTTGTCTTTAATCTTATATTCAGCATTCGTGTTCCTCCTCCCTAAGTGCATCACTTCGCGTTTATCCATCTGCCATCTGAACTCCATCTGCCATGCCCAGATCTGCATCCAATCTATGTCACGCTGCAGCCTGAAGTAGCCGTCGAGATGTTCTCCATAATTAGGTAGAATTAACTTGCAATACAGTTTGCTCAGCACCACAGTCACAAACATCCTCTGTCTCCACCATCCACACTCAGTAGCAGTGGAATACACCACTGACAAGATGCACTGTAGAAATTCGCCAAAGTTCCTCACAGAGCAGCTTCCAGAACCACGGCATTATCGCGTGGAACACTGAGCACAGCAGATACACGGGACACCAGTTGACAATTCCACACCAAGCCACTCGCCACCCTGGCTCGGATAAAACGTCTCAGTTCCACAAGTGCCATTCGTTCGAAATCCTCGAACTCCCTCCCTTACATCATTATGGGTTTATCTGGACAAAATGAATGGCAGCAGTTCAAGACGCTAACTCATCGTCAGCTTCACCAGAACAATTATATCTGAGTAATACGTGGTAACCCAGCGGCAATGAGCCAAATACATTAATGAACCACAAAATAAAGGTCACTGTTTGAAACCCACGTGCTCCAATGCTGAGCTTTTGAATAAATTGTGTCTATATTCGAGAAAATTGAAATACGATTTCATTTGAATGCATCAAATTCTGAACAGGCTTCAGAGGGTACATGGTGAGAAATTGATATGTGGGTCTGGGTATCTAAAACACGATAACACAGTATCAGGAGTTGCGGAAAAGCTCAGCAGGTCTGACAGAATCTGTGAAGAGAAGTCAGTGTTAAAGTTACACCATTTACAGATCTTTTGATTATTATTGACACACCCTCAGGATAAGGGCAGGTTATTTGGTAATGAGATGAGGAGAGAGCGATTAACTCTGAGTCTTTAATATTCTCTGTCCCTGACGATTGCTGATGCACCCTCACTGAGTGCATTTCAGATTGGAAGACACAGATTGCTGGTTTCTCAGGGAGTCACGGGATATGTGGATTGCACAGGAAACTG
>NW_025200435.1:0-2181 GCF_004010195.1 Chiloscyllium plagiosum | reverse complement strand
TCGGGAACAGAACTACAGGGACAGTCCGCTTTGATCACTGACCCTTCACCGTCAGTATATCCAGTGCCAGGAATAACTGCCATTAGTCAGAATGACAAAATGTCATTATGGAAAATAAAGAGCATGAAAGTAAGGGAAGGCTTAAAGCATGAATCCCACTGGCGATCTGTTGCAAGGGGTCTGTAGAATGCAGGATGAGATAAGAATAGTGGAATGCTCTCACACCAATTAGCAAAGAAAGGTTGACGCTGAAAGGTCTCGATGGTGAGATGAGATTACAGTTAGTAAAGTTAGGCTTCCTGTTAAGTATCATTATGACTCGATTGGGAACATAAATATTTGCGACATGACATTAAGTATCAAATTAATAGTTAATAGAGTCACCCTGATTGAGATTATTGACAATAAATAACTAATTATGGCATCGGGAAAATATGAAGTAGGGTCTGGAATGAAAGACCATTGTTGCGAAAGCTGATATTAAATATCTAACAGTCACATGAGAATAAGGTTAAGTAGAATGAACAATTAAAGAGATGATGGGAACTAACATCACTGGTTTATTGTGTAGCGAGTGTGAGGTACTTTGATTAATATATTTAGACATGCTGATAAGCAAACAAAGCATGGGAAAATGTATAAAAAACCATGGACAATGAAGTTCGAGAGAATTCCAGAATCTGCTTTCTCGGTGTCACGGTTTTTCGTTTGCAAATAACAGACCGACTTCTTGATGAACTCTCTACGTCTCCTGGTGATTCTCTACACGTTTTCCACGACAAAACTCAGCAGGTCTGGCAGCATCCATGCAGAGAGAATCGTGGACAATATTTAACAACTTCATCAGAACTCAATAATCTCCCACAGGTACTGCCAAACCAGATAGTTTTGTCAGCAGTTTCTGATTTTGTTTCAGATTCCCAGAGTCCACAGTTCATTACGTTAACCTTTAAACCATTGCAGAAAGTTCTTTGTGGCTCTTCACACGGAAATTTTCCGTTTGAGGAATATTTTCCTGCCCCCATTAGAAACAAGAAACACTGCAGCAGAGAAATCAGATGCTTTAACAACAACGATCGCTGTCGCCTTTGGAGGGCTTGAACCACCAGCCTTTCATTTAACGGTCTCATACGCTGAAACTTCCTAACCTAAAACCTTGCCCGAACATCTCAAGCAGGCTGTGAAGGACTTCAATCTGTCCTTCCAGATCGAGAAGTGTCCTCTTATCAGTTTTATTTTTCCAAAATAAAGTCTGGAACATTCATTATGGAGGCATGGGAGCAGTCTTATCCCATCCACGACAGACACACCCATGTCACTGAGCACCAGCTCTCTTCCAACTGGGACCACCTCCCTTCAAGCCTCCTAGTCCTTTGTGTGATCCCGTGTTTTTTCATTGTCCCGGAGTCTAGATGAGGTTTGTGTTTGTCATGTATTAGAACGAGAATTATTTCAATGTCTCAGATCAGTTCATGTCCCGAGAACATCAAAGTTAATGGTCTGTCCTCTTAAAGAAGGGGAAGCTGTCTTGACTGTCTCTGCTCATTTGGGCAGTTCACCTTTCTTCATTCTCCTTGGACTTCACTTCTCACAGAGTTTCTGAAGATTCACAATATTGGAGACTGGGTTATATGGTTTGCCTCTTTTACATTTTTTCCACCTGCCAATTGATAATATGTTCCCAAAATCTCGTTAACACTCCTCTGCCTTGCACCATGTCCAGGGTCGAGATTTCCTGGCATTTGGAGAGATTCCCGAGGTTTTCTTTGGAGCCAAGAGAGTTAACTGAAGATGTTCTGCAGCTGTTTATCTTGATGGGGGAGGGAGCGGTGGGGATTGGCACATTGACGATCAGGAGGATGTATTGCCACTGAACAGGGTCAGTGTCCAGAGGACTGTGATTGAAGGGATTTAATGAAATGCAGCACTTGTGCACAGTAAATGCACAGAATACTGCAGAAAACCGACGGATCTAGCGGTACTTGTGGAAAAAGAAACAGAGATAACATTTTGAGAGTGATATATTTGTGATCAAGCACTCGACGTTCCAGCGCACTACACTGCCAGCGAAATTACAGCCAATGAAGTGTTTTTGAAGAGGATTCAGGTTTATTTGTTCATTCAAAAGTCAAAAAAGACAATGCTGCGAACACTCAGAGCTGGCACTGGACAGTGCAGACC
>NW_025200434.1:5882-6538 GCF_004010195.1 Chiloscyllium plagiosum | reverse complement strand
AGGCTGGTGGTATTGGCCCTGCAGAACATGGTACAATCACTGGACTGTAATGGTGTTGGACTGTAATGGTGTTGGACAACCCTGATCCTGACTTGCCCCATACAGGAGCCTGACAATGTCCAAGGTCCAGGCTGAGATCAGACAATGTCCTTTACTGATTGTGGTGGAGGACCCTCACTGATAATAGTTCCCCCTGACTGCTCCCCTTCGACTTTGAAGCATGAGCATTTGGTTGAAGCACATTTAGAGTGTTAAAGTGTAAGCTGCTGAGACATGGGTAGGTGTGATGTTTACAGAGCATGGCCCCAAACTGGAACATCTCCACCTTCTCAACTGATCATTGCTGTAAAACATGATTAGGGCAGCATGGTGGCACAGTGGTTAGCACTGCTGCCTCACAGCGCCTCAGGCAACTGTCTGTGTGGAGTTTGCACATTCTCCCCGTGTCTGCGTGGGTTTCCTCCGGGTGCTCTGGTTTCCTCCCACAATCCAAAAACGCGCAGGTTAGGTGAATTGGCTATGCTAAATTGCCTGTAGTGTTAGGTGAAGGGCTAAATGTAGGGGATGGGTCTAGGTGGGTTGCGCTTCGGCGGGTCGGTGTGGACCAGTTGGGCCGAAGGGCCTGTTTCCACACTGTAAGTAATCTAATCTAATCT
>NW_025200434.1:0-4188 GCF_004010195.1 Chiloscyllium plagiosum | reverse complement strand
TATTTAAGGAATAAAAGAATGACGAGAGTAAGATTAGGGCCAACCAAGGATAGTAGTGGGAAGTTATGTGTGGAGTCAGAGGAGATAGGGGAAGCACTAAATGAATATTTTTCAACAGTATTCACTCTCGAAAATGACAATGTTGTCGAGGAGAATACTGAGATACAGGCTACTAGACTAGGTGGGATTGAGGTTCACAAGGAGGAGGTATTAGAAATCCTGCAGAGCATGAAAATAGATGAGTCCCCTGGGCCGGATGGGATTTATCTTTGAGGAGAAAGTGAGGTCTGCAGATGCTGGAGATCAGAGCTGGAAATGTGTTGCTGGAAAAGCGCAGCAGGTCAGGCAGCATCCAGGGAACAGGAGAATCGACGTTTCGGGCATTTCAGATGTTTCTTTCCTGAAGAAGGGCTTTATCCTAGCATCCTTTGGAAAGCCAGGGAGGAGATTGCCGAGCCTTTGGCATTGATCTTTAAATTGTCATTGTCTATTGGAATAGTGCCAGAAGACTGGAGGATAGCACATGTGGTTCCCCTGTTCAAGAAGGGGAATAGAGACAACCCTGGTAATTATAGACCAGTGAGCCTCACTTCAGTTGTTGGTAAAGTGTTGGAAAAGGTTATAAGAGATAGGATTTATAATCATCTAGAAAAGAATAATTTGATTAGGGATTGTCAGCACGGTTTTGTGAAGGGTAGGTCATGCCTCACGAGCCTTATTGAGTTCTTTGAGAAGGTGACTAAACAGGTAGATGAGAGTAAACCGGTTGAGTGGTGTATATGGATGTCAGCAAGGTGCTCGATAAGGTTCCACACAGTAGGCTATTGTACAAAATGCGGAGGAATGGGATTGTGGGCGATATAGCAGTTTGGATCAGTAATTGGCTTGCTGGAAGAAGACAGAGGGTGGTGGTTGGTGGGAAATGTTCATCCTGGAGTCCAGTTACCAGTGGTGTACCGCAAGGGTCAGTGTTGGGTCCCCTGCTGTTTGTCATTTTTATAAGCGACCTGGATGAGGGTGTAGAACGGTGGGTTAGTATATTTGCAGACAACACTAAGGTCGGTGGTGTTGTGGATAGTGATGAAGGATGTAGTAGGTTACAGAGAGACATAGATAAGCTGCAGAGTTGGGAGAAGGCATACAGTGTTTTAGCTTTTATTAATAGAGGGATCGAGTTCCGGAACTATGAGGTTATGATATAGCTGTACAAAACTCTAGTCCGGCTGCACTTGGAGTATTGTGTACTGTTCTGGTCACTGCATTATAAGAAGGATGTGGAAGCTTTGGAAAGGGTGCAGAGAAGATTTACTAGGAATTTGCCTGGTATGGAGGGAAGGTCTTACGAGGAAAGGCGTAGGGACTTGAGGTTGTTTTCGTTAGAGAGAAGAAGGTTGAGAGGTGACTTAATAGAGACATATAAGATAATCAGAGGGTTAGATAGGGTGGGCAGGGAGAGCCTTTTTCCAAGAATGGTAACAGCGAGCACGAGGGGGCATAGCTTTAAATTGAGGGATGATAGATATAGGACAGAAGTCAAAGGTAGTTTCTTTACTCAGAGAGTAGTAAGAGTATGGAATGCTTTGCCTGCAATGGTAGTAGATTCGCCAACTTTAAGTACATTTAAGTCATCATTGGACAAGCCTTTGGACGCACATGGAATCGTGTAGGTTAGATGGGCTTCAGATTTGTATGACAGGTCGGCACAACATTGAGGGCCGAAGGGCCTGTACTGCGCTGTAATGTTCTATGTTCTATCAGGAAATAGGTAGAGGCACAGCCAAGTCAGGCTCAGCATAGGTGGTGGCAGAGTAGTACAGTCAGCAGCATCAGATTTATAATCAAAGACAATCTGAATCCTCACAGCCAGAGATATCTCCCAAATCCCTGGAAGTTTTATGGCATCTGGTCAAACAAGGGAAAAAGAAATCTTCTGTTGATTAGCATATACCAATCTCCCCTCGGCAGATGCATCAGTGCTGTCCCATGTTGAATAATACATGAAGGAAATTCTGTGGGCGTTAAGGATACAGAAGATAGTCTGGGTGGGGGATTTCAATGTCTGTTATCAAGAATAGCTCAGCAGCACGACTACTGAGCATGGACTCTAAAAGACAGCTGGTTTGCTGCTAGACTGGTTCAGTGACAAGTGATTAAGGAACCAGCAAGGGGGGAAATCATGCTTTACCCTAACCTCACCAATCTGCCTGTTGCAGTGTAGGAGTGGGCAGCACACCGTCCCTGTAGAGATGAAATCCCATCCTTACATTGAGAATACCCTCCATTGTGTTGTGGTAAATGCGATAGACTTCGAACAAATCTAACAAATCTAGAGTGATCATCCATGAGGTGCTGTGAGCCATCTGCAGCAAAGACAACCTTCAACCTCAGAGCCAGGTATATCTCGCCAATCTATAATTACCATCATGCTGGGGGTTCAACCCTGGGCCAATGGAGAGTGCAGGACAGCATACCAGGAGCAGTACCAGGTATATCAAAAAAATGAGGTGTCAATAAAGTGAAGCTACACAACACTTGGCTGCTAAACAGCATCAGCAGGGAGTGATAGGAAGGGCTAAGTGATAGCAAAACTAACGGGTCAGATCTACATTCTGCAGTCCTGCCACATCTAATCATGAATGGATGCTGACAATTAAACACCTCACTAGAGCAGGAGGCACCACAAATATCCTTGTCCTCAATTATGGGAGAGCCCAGTATATTAGTGCAAAAGATAAAGCTGAAGCATTTGCCACAATCATCAGCCAGAAATGTTGGGAGAAAGATCCATCTCGGCCTCCTCCAGAAGTCCTCAGCATCACAGATGCCAGTCTTCTGCCAATTTGAGTGACTCTATATGATATCAAGAAATGGCTGCAGGTATGGAAGACCTCCAGAGGCTATGAGCCATGACACCAGTCCTGAAATAGTAATGAAAAGCTGTGTTCTGGAACTTACTCTCCCCCGGCCAAGTGATAGTCTTGAGGGTTTGTGCTCCATAATTTGCTTTATCTTAGCCAAGCTGTTCCAGTGTGGCTCCAGCACTGGCTTCTACCTGACAATGTGTAAAATTGTCCGGGTATGTCCTGTACACATAAAGCAGAACAGATACCATCCAGCCAATTACTGCCCATTAGTTTACTCTTGTTTGCTAGTAATGATGGAAGGTGTCATCAACAGCTGTCAGCAGCACTTCTTTAGTAATACCTGCACACTGATGCTCAGTTTGGCTTCTAACCTCATTACAGCCTTGGTTCAAACATGCAAAAAGAATTGCATTCCAGATGTGAGGTGAGAGTGAGTACCCTCAATATCAGAGCTACATCTAATTGGATGTGATGATAAGGAGTTCTAACAAAACTGGAGTCAATGGGAGTCGGGCCGAAACACTCCATTTGTTGGAGTCATACCTAGCTCAAAGGAGGATGGTTGTAGATTTACAGGTCAATCATCTCACCTCCAGGACATCTCTGCAGGAAGTCTTCAGGGTAGTTTCCTAGGCCAAACATTTTCAGCTGCTTCAACAAACACTTTCTCTCCAACATAAGGTCAGAAATGGGTAAGTTCCCTGGTGATTGCACAGTGTTCATTGGTGACTCCTGAGAGACTGAAGCCGTTTATGTTGCAAATAACAAGCAGCAAACAGCATTTGCTCCACACAAGTTGTAGACATTCACCATTTCCAACAAGAGAGAATCTAATTACTGTCTCTGAATCTTTTACTATCAAAATCAGGGGTTACCATTTAGCAGAAACTGTACTTGGCTAGTCATATGCATACTGTGGTGACAGGAGCAGGTCAGAGGCGAGGAATTTTGCAGTGAGTAACTTACCTTGGGACCCCTCAAAGCCTGTCCTAACTTGCACTTTGCAGATTATGGACTGTGATGGGATATTTTCCATTTGTCTAGATGAGTGCAACTTGAACAAAACTCAAGTAGCTTAACACATCCAGGACAAAGCAGCTCACTTGACTGGGTGTGTGAAGAAGAACATTTTTTATAAAGTTAGTGGCAGTGCCTTGGAACTCAATGCATATGAGAGTAGTGGAAGCAATTATTTCAAAAGGAAACTGGATGGATTCTTGAAGGAAATAAACTTGCAAGGCTACAAGAGTAGAATGGGGTTGGGACTGACTGGATTGTTTTACCGAAAGCAGGCATGGTTTTGAAGAGCTGGATGGCCCTGGGA
>NW_025200433.1:0-6537 GCF_004010195.1 Chiloscyllium plagiosum | reverse complement strand
GGACTTTGTCAAAGGCCTGGCTGCGAAACCATACAAATGTCCTCTTAGAAATAAATCAATAAAACCTCTTCAGAATGACTACCCTCTGATGATTGCATACTGACTCTCCCTGATCAAACATTGCCTTTCTAAGAAGGACTTATGCCCGAAACGTCAATTCTCCTGATCCTTGGATGCTGCCTGACCTGCTGCGCATTTCCAGCAACAAATTTCAGCTCTTTCTAAATTAAGATCAATTTTCTTCTTCCGTATTTTAAAAAATAGTTTCCGTGACCTGATCTGATACTCACTGATCTAGAGTTGCTTTGTCTAGCTCCACCAGCCTTCCTGTAAAGTATTCCCACCCACCCTCCTCCCAGTCCTCTGGCCCTTCTCCTTTGACCAGAATCTACTGAAACATTTGAATCAGAGCCTCTCATCCCTTGTCTCCCACTTCAGCCTGTGTTACAACTCATCCAGACCTCGGGACCTCTCGAATTTTATACCTTCCAAAACCATCAATCCCTGCTCGCGTCTTATATCAACCAGCTCAAGAGCTTCCCAGTCCAGTCTTCTTGAAACAATTACTTGCCTCCTCCTTCTTCCAAGTAAAACGGATGAGAAGCTCTCATGTCACAATCTACCAATGTTCTCCAGCTTCACACAAGATTGCCCCCTTGTTTGAGTCACCATTCCCTTTTGCTTTTTACACCTGGGAGGGACATATGCATATTGTACACCGTACATGTTTCTATAAGTCACAGACATTGCCTGTCTTTCTGGACTGGGTTGGACAAGGTCAAAGATCACACGACACCCTGTTACAGTCCAAAGATTTATTGTAAAACACAAGCCACCGGAGCGCTGCACCTTCATAAGGTGTTAGTGTGAGAGGAAGATTTTAGACAGCATTTAGAAGGAAAAGATCAAAAGGTTGTACAGCTCATGCTCAGCTCTTTCTAAATTAAGATCAATTTTCTTCTTCCGTATTTTAAAAAATAGTTTCCGTGACCTGATCTGATACTCACTGATCTAGAGTTGCTTTGTCTAGCTCCACCAGCCTTCCTGTAAAGGATTCCCACTCACCCTCCCCCCAGTCCTCTGGCCCTTCTCCTTTGACCAGAATCTACTGAAATATTTGAATCAGAGCCTTTCATCCCTTGTCTCCCACTTCAGCCTGTGTTAAAACTCATCCAGACCTGCGACCTCTCGAATTTTATACCTTCCAAAACCATCAATCCCTGCTCGCGTCTTATATCAACCAGCTCAAGAGCTTCCCAGTCCAGTCTTCTTGAAACAATTACCTGCCTCCTCCTTCTTCCAAGTAAAACGGATGAGAAGCTCTCATGTCACAATCTACCAATGTTCTCCAGCTTCACACACAGATTGCCCCCTTGTTTGAGTCACCATTCCCTTTTGCTATTTACACCTGGGAGGGACATATGCATATTGTACACCGTACATGTTTCTATAAGTCACAGACATTGTCTGTCTTTCATTAAGTCTTTTCCATATACTTTTCAAATTTACTGAAGCCAACTTATCCCCATACGTTCATGGCTTGCATGACTCAGAAATATACACGTCATTTAAGAAACAAAAACTGCTTTGTATTCAGATGTCGTGTAAAATTATTTTTTTTAGGATCACAATTCCATAAATCTCCTTAACACCAAAGTTTTCAATTAGCTCTCAGGTCATACAACACCAATTCCAAAATCACCCTGATCTCTAGTTGGGTGCTCAACCTAATCCATTAAAGTAATCCATCTCATACACGTTCATGAAATCCATTTGCCCAGCATTAACATGCACTTGGGGTAATACTATTCAGATGTAATTTGAAGCTGTCCTTTATTACTGCAGCTAATTTCCTATTGTGTAACATACACAACATTTATATTGCAGCTTTCACTTTGAAATATAGCTCCTATTAATGTTTTCTTCTCCATGCTGTTTCTAACCGCCACCTTACCAGATTCTACGGAATCTGAGTAACGTGGGCTTTGGGGAAATTAATGGTAGACTCAGGCGAGATGTTTGGCGAGGCAGGTCTCAACATTGATATTATCTCACCACACCATACCAGTTCTTCTCAAGTGTCATTGTGACATTATCACCAGATCTTCCGTCATGCTGTAGAGTAGAGAAGGACAATGATCTTTTAGCATTGCTATGTGATCCCCCAGAGAGCTGAGACTACTCTCACCTGGATGGGAACCTTACAGCAGGTTGGTAAAGTGTTGCTGCTGCTGTACACGATTTTAATGGGATCACATCTGGTGTAGTGGGCACAGATTTAATCTCCTCACTGAGGAAAGGATATTGGGATTAACTCAGAGATTATTCGCTCAACTTATTTCTGCAATGAAAAGGTTAATCATAGAATCGCTACAGTGTGGAAACAGCTGGAAATGTGTTGCTGGAAAAGCGCAGCAGGTCAGGCAGCATCCAGGGAACAGGATGCTGCCTGACCTGCTGCGCTTTTCCAGCAACACATTTCCAGCTCTGATCTCCAGCATCTGCAGACCTCACTTTCTCCTCACAGTGTGGAAACAGGTCATTTGACCCATCGACTCCACACTGATCCATTCGAAGATCATCCCATCCAACCACACAACCTCCTCCACCCCCCACCACCCACCTATCCCTGTAACCTGTATGACTGATGAACGTAGCCCGCACATCCCAGGACGTGATGAGTAATTTAGCATGGCCACTCCATCTAACCTGCACATCTTGTGATTGTGGGAGGAAACTGCAGTAACCGGAGAAAACCTACGTTGACATTTGGAGAACGTGCAAACTGCACATAGACAGTCAACTGAGGCTTGAATTGAACCTGGATCAACCTGTGAGGCTGCACTGCTAACAACTCAATTATCCAGTACGAGAAACACAAGTTGCCTGCACAACTCAGCGCTCGAAATGCGACATAACAGCAGGGTGATTCCATAAGTCCGCACATCTTCACTGAACAACAGGAGGAGGAAATTGTGATATTGAGCGGCTTGTTCAGGAACAGGAGTTGGACACTCAAGCCATAGAAACCATAATGTTGGAGCACCAGGCGGGTAATCAGCCAATCGAGACTATAAAGAAGACATTCAGCCAATCGAGACTGTAATGTTGGAACACCAGGAGGGCATTCAGCCCATCGTGTGTGTAAAGCAGGAACAGAATGTGTCCAATCAGCCACTCATGGCTCTTACACCGCAATTGGAGCAGATCTTTTACAGACTTGTTCCTGTTACACAGGAATTGAAAGGTAGTGTAGAGGTTATAGAAAAGAAAGAAATTCGAATAACCATACCACACTAGGGGATGGAAAGATTTGATCACACTGGTGGTATTGAAGACATATTTTTAGAATCTGTTATGAAGGAATTAGTAAGAGGAAGTTTTCAAAGTCAAGCCACAATCCATTACATGGTTTTATGAGGGATAAATCATGCTTGAATGATTTGACTAACATCTTTTTAACAAAAGTGACAAACCAGGTGGATAAAGGGGATCATATAGATGTATTATAACTGGCCTTCCAGACAGAATTGCATAATGTATCACA
This sequence comes from Chiloscyllium plagiosum, assembly GCF_004010195.1. Lineage (NCBI taxonomy): Eukaryota > Metazoa > Chordata > Chondrichthyes > Orectolobiformes > Hemiscylliidae > Chiloscyllium > Chiloscyllium plagiosum. The sequence continues at coordinate 2,990 of NW_025200433.1, read as the reverse complement.
AAAAGATTACTATGCGAGACAAGATCACCTGGGGTTAGGAAAGAAAATTGCTCGGAGAGAGCAGTGGCTAACAAATAAAAGCCATGAAATGTAGATGCTGATTCTGGACTGGGTTGGACAAGGTCAAAGATCACACGACACCCTGTTACAGTCCAAAGATTTATTGTAAAACACAAGCCACCGGAGTGCTGCACCTTCATAAGGTGTTAGTGTGAGAGGAAGATTTTAGACAGCATTTAGAAGGAAAAGATCAAAAGGTTGTACAGCTCATGCACATGAATTGAACACATGCAAGATGGATCCTAAATTTTTAATCAGTTAGAATGGAGGTGTAGGTTTTGATTGATTAATATGCAAATCGCAGAATTTCTTTCAAGTCACTACTTCGAGAGACCTTCAGGTATCATCAATGTAAAGGAGGTGAGCCCTGTGGTCAGAAATGTATTTTAGGAGTGAGGCATTGTTTGGAGTCTGTCTGTGTTTTCACCTGGAGTCAGACTGAGTTTATTTCCAAAGTAGTAAATTATAAAATACATATTGACTGACTGTCTACAAATTGCATGTTTGTTGAACAAAATAAAATGTATCTGCAAACACAATGTGCATGTACAAATTCAGTCCCCAGATTTGCATATGTGTGTGCATGTGGAAGATGGCGGGTGTCTGTGTCAAGGGGAGAGAGAAATAGTCAGTGTGTATGTGAGGGAGAGTGTGCGCGTGAGTGTGGGAGGGAGAGAGAGGGTGTGTATATGCGTGCGTGTGACATACAGAGTGCGCATGTGAGAGAGGGGAGTTTGAGTGTGTGTGTGGAGCAGATAGGGAGAGTGTGCATCAGTGTGTGTAAAGGGGAGAGAGAGTGAGAGTGAGAGTGTGTGCTGTGTAGGCTAAGACACAGGAAGCGCCTGCTATTTAAAGGTGCGTAAAATGCCACGGTTCTAAGTTCAATGTTTATTAGATTAGATTAGATGACTTACAGTATGGAAACAGGCCCTTCGTCCCAACAAGTCCACACCAACCCGTCGAAGCGCAACGCACCCATACCCCGACATTTACCACATGGGCAATTGAGCATGGCCAATTCACTTTACCTGCACATCTTTGGACTGTGGGAGGAAACCGGAGTACACGGAGAAAACGCACGCAGACACAGGGAGAACGTGCAAACTCCACACAGTCAGTCGCATAAGGCGGAAATTGAACCCGGGTCTCAGGCGCTGTGAGGCAACAGTGCTAACCACTGTGCCACCGTGCGGCCCATATGACTGATCCCTTTCCCCAGACACACCAATCCGTGCTTCCCCTCCCTGCAGTATCTACTCCATTCATTGCTCATATTAAAGACACAGATGCTGCAACTGCAGTCCCCTTGCTCCGCCCAGAGTTGGGCTACAAACCCCTCAGGTCTCCCTGAATGTCTGAGGCAGCTCACAGCACAATCTCCAGCAAACCATCCCCGGCACTTCCACTAACTTTTCAATAACAGGAGTCAGTCAGAAGCCCCTCAGCTACAAGTTCTAGAGCTGGCCCTTCACAATGATATTCGAGGGGCTTCCTCGTATTAATGACCGCACCTTTAGCTGAGAGGGACAAACACAGGTGTTCAGTGGACAGGCGCAGACCAAGTTTCAAAGACGTGTCTCAAAGTTGCTGAAACCCTCTGGTCCAACATGAAACACCACATGGGACACACCAGGAAGTAAACAACAGCCTGTCACACACCATTTAATCGTTTCTGTGCTTCACAATGCCAGCACTCGATACACTAGCCAGGCAAAAACCAAGGCCAAGGAGATTCACATGCAAGATAGAAACAGGCAATTCATTAACTGTGAACATGATGTGGAAACATGGAGAGGAAAGACAAGACAGAGCAATGTATCTAACTGGAGGAGTTAGTCCTTGGTGCGTTCAATCACAAGAATGAGAACATGAATAAATCATTGCTGGATGAGTCGAAAACGTCTGTGATATCTAATGTTGAATCTCCAGACCAGAATCTCCAGAAACAACCCAGACACGATAACCTGGGACAAGGTAACAACCCAGCGTGCAGAACTGTGCAGACTATGCCAATGTATTGCTCAGTAGGCTGGACTATCTGCCGAGCATGGGAAGTATTGCAAACCTTTGTCAGTATATTGCTGCTCCACTTGCACTGGATGTCTGCCGAGCATGGGAAGATTTTCAGCCCATACTGCAAGTGACAGTAAGTGGGACACCCACAAATTAATGTCACTGCATCTCCATGCTGCAGCTCAAGGCAAGGGGTGTTATGTACGCATGCGTGTTGGGGTCTTGGGTTGAGGTAGACGTGAAAATCATTGTCTGAGAGAGAATACACATGGAAAAACTCAGTTTCAATATGAACAACTGGTAGACATTGGAATCATGGGTAGTGAGAGACGGAGGAACGTTCATGGACAGATATGTGAAAATGCTTGAGAATATTAAAGTAACTGCATTGCAGGACCCGATAACAATATAGATCAGAGTGCACAGGAATGACAGGTTGTACGGGATTTTGGTGTGAGTTCATATCCAAGCCATGGAGTATTTACTCCGATTTGCTTCTGAAGGTTGAAAGCTGGGAGGGTCAGCAGCAGAACATTGGCTTCATTAAGACTGTAGTTCATTGCTCAACCTTCTAAGAGCAGATGGGATGAACCAATGAAGTACATTCTGAAGGTGTTAGTAGTTGAAAATAGGAATGGTCAGGATCTGGTGTCAGAGATCAGGTAATGGCCAAAAGAAACATTATAGTTGACACTCGTCTACTTCACACTTCGTTATTGGCCAGGGATGAGATGGAGCCGGAGAAAGGAAATTGAGTTTATAACTAGAACAGAAGATGGCGACCTCCCTGCTCTAAAAACTTATGTAAAAACGTTAGTAGTATCATGAATCAAGGTTCACAGCTGAAAATAAGTAAGTCAACACAGAAGTCTATGAGGGACACCGCGAGAAGCAAAGAGGGAGTGAGTGAAGAAACA
>NW_025200432.1:5809-6537 GCF_004010195.1 Chiloscyllium plagiosum | reverse complement strand
TTCACCAGTTTCTGATTGAATAAAAGTCAGCCATGTCCCTGAATCCTGTCTGCCTCCTGACTCTGTCTCCAGTCTGGGTTCTCGCTCCTACAGATTGACGAGACAAAGAGGAGTCTCAGCTTGAAGCCGTGATGTGAGTGAGCAAAATTTGATGTACCACCCCTCTTAGATTATGAGGCACTTGGTGCATGAAAAGCCAGGGCAAAAAAAAAGTTTAATTGGAGTGAGCAGGCGGAGACAGAATTACAGGTCGGGGTGGACAGGGGTGCCCGGCACGTGACAGCATGAGACAAAGAGACACCAATAGACTCGGGTGGGAGAATGCAAGATAAAGAGAGACCAAGAGTCTTGAGCAAGGGACAGTGTGAAAACAAAGAGAGCAAGGGAGACCCTAAGGCATGAAGAAGTAACAAAGAGGATTGATGAGGGCAGAGCGGTAGATGTGATCTATATGGACTTCAGTAAGGCATTCGACAAGGTTCCCCATGGGAGACTGGTGAGCAAGGTTAGATCTCATGGAATACAGGGAGAACTAGCCATTTGGATTCAGAAAGAGGAGGGCGAACAACCAGAAATCATGTTACATATTGGCACCAATGATATAGCCAGGAATAGGATTGAGGATATAAAATGTTAGGGTGGAAGCTGCAGAGCAGGACGAATAGGGTAGTGTTCTCAGGTTTACGACTGGTGCCATGAGATAGCGAGGCGAGGAACAGGGAGCAGGC
>NW_025200432.1:4238-5559 GCF_004010195.1 Chiloscyllium plagiosum | reverse complement strand
AATGCAAGGAGCATCAGGAATAAAAGTGATGAGCTTAGGGCATGGATCAGTACCTGGTGCTGTGATGTTGTGGCCATAACAGAGATGTGGGTTTCTCAGGGGCAGGAATGGTTGCTGGATGTTCCAGGGTTTAGAACATTTAAAAAGAATAGGGAGGGGGGAAAAAGAGGAGGGGGTGTAGCACTGCTAATCAGAGAGGGTATCACAGCTACAGAAGTTACCATTGTCAAGGAGGGTCTGCCTATTGAGTCAGTATGGGTGGAAATTAGGAACAGTAAGGGAGCAGTCACCTCATTAGGGGTTTACGACAGGCCCCCCAATAGCAGCAGGGAGATTGAAGAAAGCATAGGACGGCAGATTTTGGAAAAGAATGAATGTTGTCGGGTTGTTGTAATGGGTGATTTTAACTTTCCCAATATTGATTGGAACCTCCTTCGAGCAGAAGATTTGAATGAAGCTGTTTTTGTAAGGGGTGTTCAGGAGGGTTTCCTACCTCAGTACATTGACAGGCCGACAAGGGTAGAGGCCATTTTGGATTTGGTGCACGGCAATGAGCCGGGGCAGGTGACAGATCTTGTGGTGGGAAAGCATTTTGGTGATAGTGACCACAACTGCCCCACATGCTACATAGCTATGGAGAAGAAGAGAAGCAGGCACAATGGGAGGATATTTAATTGGGGAAAAGGAAATATGATACTATCAGGCGTGAGTTGGGGAGCATGGACTGGGAGCAATTGTTCCATGGAAAGGGCACTATAGACATGTGGAGAGTGTTTAAGGATCAGTTGTTGTGAGTGATGCATAAATGTGTTCCTCTGAGACAGGCAAGAAGGGGTAGGATAAAGGAACCTTGGATGACGAGAGCGGAGGCGCTTCTCATCAGAAGAAAGAAGGCGGCTTACGAAAGGTGGAGGAAGCAAGGGTCTTGCTCAGCTCTAGAGGATTACAGGCAGGTGAGGAAAGAGCTCAAAAATGATCTGAGGAGAGCTAGGAGGAGGTATGAGAAAGGCTTGGCAGGAAGGATTAGGGAGAATCCAAAGGCATTTTACATGTATGTGAGCAATAAGAGAATGATCAAAGAAAGAGTAGGGCTGATCAGGGATAGCATAGGGGACTTGTGTATAGAGTCTGAGGAGGTAGGGGAGGCCCTAAATGAGTTTATGCTTCTGTCTTTACTAAAGAAAAGGACCTTGTAGTGAATGAAATCATTGAGGAGCAGGTACACATGCTGGAATGGATAGAGATTGAGGAAGCTCATGTGCTGAAAATTTTGACAAACATGAAGATTGACAAGGCGCCAGGGCCAGACCAGATTTGTCCT
>NW_025200432.1:0-2210 GCF_004010195.1 Chiloscyllium plagiosum | reverse complement strand
TGATGCTGAAGCTGTTGATTTTGAGATTTGTGTTGGAAGCTGATGTAACATCTCCTTTTCTCAACGGTTGCTGTGGTTGGCGCCTCAGTTTTATAATAGCTTTGTCATTCTCTCAGCTCCTACTAACCGTACACAGACTTCCCGTTTGTTGTTCGTATCGTGTATGATTGCCTCACATTTATTTGGCAGGAAGTCAAGTAACTTCTGTATTTTTCTGTAAAAGGACAAGAGTAAGCGAGTGAGAAGGATGAAATGGTGAAGTATTAACGATGAGGTCTCTCTATGTTTGTCTTTCTGCAGTCCTGCTGTCAGTCTCAGTACGGGGTCACAGTAAGTACTTTCTAATACTGACCTTTCAAATCCACTTTGTTCATCATGGAATTGCCTCCTCCTTGATGGTCTGTTGCTGTCTAGTATTTAGTTCCCAAACTGTTCCTGCTCAGCACGATGTGCCTTTTCCTTCACTGCGGTTTCTACATCAGGGAGAAATCATTTGTTTTATCAAAAATGAAAGCAGTGACAATTGACTATTCCGAGCGTGATGATTTATTCCTTCATGTTTTCCTTGTAGATTCATGAATCTTAGACATTTACAGCGTAGAAGGAGGCCATTTTGGGTCATCATGTCTGTATCAGTCAACAATGATCTCACTCTACTTCTCCCATTTTGCAGCTCTCCATCTAAAAGCCTTCTTAACCAACTTATTGAGGGCTTTAATGTAATTCGTGGGGTGGAGATCGCGGTGGGTGGTGGGACTCAGTTGGAGGGAATTTTGAAAATCAAAAAGGGATGCTGTTCAGAGGGTCAATGTGGATTTGTTGGGTCAAATCTCCTGTTTTCACACTGCAGGGATTCGGAAAAATAGAAATGACAGAACAGAGGTGCAGGCTACTGAAGAGGCAAATAGTAATGCAAATGAACATTGAAGTACAAATGTTACCAGCGTTTATAACTCAACCGCCCTTTCAGGCAATGTGTTCCAGACTCTTATTAACCTCTACATGAGGAAGAATCTGTTAAGTCTCCTCCCACTTCTATCTCCGACCTTAACTGACCACAGTATGAATGAAGAAAGGACCTTCTTGCCTGTCCTATTTGAGCACTCATAATTATCCATATTTTATTAGTTTTCCTGTCAACCAATCAAAACAAAAATGAGAGAGCAGAGAATGCAGGGTAGTGAAGAGGTGAATGATAATCAAAGTGTGATGGGAAGGGGTCGGAGATGTACAGACAAAGATACAAGAGGTGAGGCCACATTGGATTTGGTATGAGAGAGTCATGTATTAGGTGTAGACAACTGGGATCAAGTGAATCTCTTGAAGAGTATAAGGGCTGTAGGGGCATTCTTATGAGGGATATCAGGAGGGCAAAAAGTGGACATCAGATAACCTAAGCAGATCAGGCTGAGGAGAAGCCCAAGATATTCTACAAAGTCATTAGAAGCCAGAGAGCATCCAGGGAGGGAATAGGGCCTCGTCAAGATCAATGAGGTCATCTATGTGTAGAACCAGTGGAGAGGGGGAGATATCCTCAACAAATATTTTGCATCAGTTTTTACTGTGGAGAAAGAAATTGACGCAAGGGAACTCGGGAAAATAAATATTAATGTCTTGAAGGAATTCACTTTACTGAAGAGGAAGTGTTGGAGGTCTGAGAAAACATAAAAGTGGCTTTGTGCAGGGGAAATCATGTGTCACAAACTTGACTGAGTTTTTTGAAAATGTAACCAAAAGACAAGTGAGGGCAGAGGGGGAGATATTGTTTATATGAACTTGTGTAAAGCTGTTGTCAAAGTTCCACATGGTGGATTAATTTGTGAAGTTAGGTGGCATGGGATTCAGGGAGAGAAGGCCAGCGGGATACAAAATTTGCTTGATGGTAAGAGACAGAGTGTCGTGATGGGGGTTTGTTTTTACATTGTACCATGTGACCTCATTTGAGGAACATTCTAAGATATCATCCATCTTATGTCAGTGATTAACTCCTTCATCAATGTTGCAACACCCCCTCCTCTTTGACATTCCCTCTACCCCGACATGTCTCATCACACAGTTCGATAGCCCAGAACATTGTGCTGTCAATCCTGTCACACCCTCAACCATGTCTCTGTGATAACAACAATATCTCATCTCCACTCATTAATCTACACCCTCAGCTCGTCTGCCTTACTCAGAAGTAAATGCCATCCAGCCATGCCACACTCCCT
>NW_025200431.1:4253-6537 GCF_004010195.1 Chiloscyllium plagiosum | reverse complement strand
AAGAGATATTGGTCTTTTCCAATAAAGTCATTCATTCGATACTGTTCTGTGCCCTTTTCATGAACCCAATGCTCCAATGATCTCAGATCCATTGCAAATAAAACACGATACGTGAGGATTCAAAACCCAATCACATTGTCTGATAGCATTAAGTGGCTTAATAGTCCTGATGGTGATATCGGGGCACGTTCACCTAACAAGAGTGAAAGCTGCAGCACAGACTTAATGATGTCAATGTGAAAGTGAATGTTAATTTTTGCAATGCCCCAGTGACATGGGAGGAGGGATAGAAAGGCGGAATAGTGATTGTTAAAGTGAGAAAAATCTCGGAGATTGGGTGTTGAGAGTGGCGGCTTGATGCATTAAAACCAACACCTCAGTAAGTATATTCATGTTAAAATTGATTGTGTCCTTTCTGCGTTTGTTTTGCGCAGGTTATGTAGAGTAACATGGAACAAATGCGCATTACTGATACTCAGATTTGAATGGAGGTTGCTTGACCACAACGCAGAGGACGAACCACTATTTGATGACATGAAAAAAAGCAATTAATGCAATGGCAGAGATAGTCGAGGAATAGCATCACATGCACAACAGGAAACCCCACTGAGATTGGATTGAATCGTCACATTCGAAGTCCTCAGTGGCTGTGGAGAATGTTGAAGACTGAATTCGATAGCTTTCAATAAAAGATGAAATGTACAGGCGAGAGTGCACAAATATTATTGAAATATCGGTTTCAATAAACGTGAAGTTTCACATCGTAACTGTACCCATGACGTGAGACAAGGAAGAAACTATTATTGCACACTCACATCGCACCGGTTCCCAGGTCTGGACTCAGTGAAACTGTGTACGCAGTGGCGAAGATCCGATTGGAAATTGAGAGTGGGATGAACGAGTGGATATCTACTTTGCCTGCTAGTGACAAACTCCGTGAGCATGCAGTCCTACTGTGAAGGTAAAGAGGCGCGTGAAACGCCAAGGCTGGGAGCTCCAAACTCGCTCGGAGTAACTTCTGATGACATGGCGCAGAGGGCTTTGGGTTGTGGGAAACGATCCTGAGCTATTTTAATCTGAATTGAAATGATAAGATTAGATTCCCTGCAGGGTCTAAACAGGCCCTTCGGGCCAACATGTTCACAGCAACCCTCCGAAGGACAACCAATCCCAACTCTATGTTTACCCCTGGCTAATGAACCGAACATTATGGACAATTTAGCATGGCCAATTCACGTGATGTGCACATCTTTTAGTTTGTGGGGCGTACCGGAATACACGGAGGAAACACACACAGACACATGGAGAACATGTAAGCTCCACACAGACAGTCGCCTGAGGCTGGAATCGGACCTGGGACCCGGGTGCTATGAGGCAGCCGTGTTATCCAATGAGCCACTGTGCCACACACTTGCTCATTGAATTGGCGCCCGCAGACCTCTATAGCAACTATCTGCATAGAATCACTATTCTCTGACTGAAGATATTCGTCCACGTCTCATTTCCAAATTGTTATCGCTTCACTTTGTCTCTGTGCCCTCGGGTTCTTGTGTGTCATAGTGGTTGAAACATCTTTGCCACATTGGCTCTGCACAAGCCTCTCAGCACTCTGTAAATTTCAAATAAATCGAGTCATTGTCCCAGACATCATTGAAACAGACCGCTGTTCCAAACAGTCCATGCTAGCATTTACCGAAACAAACATAGTACCAACTAAGTGTACTGGGCCCATATCTCTCTTAACATGTCGTATTCCTGCACTTATCTAAGTGTCTTTTAAATGGTGTAACTTTATCCACATTCCTACTTCCTCTTGAACTTTGCACAGGAAACATAACGTGTAAAGTAAAACAAAGTGAACCTCATGTCTTTTTATGACCTTTGACCTCACACCTTAAAAATACGCCCACTAGTCCTGAAATACCGCAAAGAAGGAAAGCACCGTTGCAGTTGAGCTAATCTGTACCCCTCAGGATTTTAAAAACATTTATACGGTAAACGTCAACCTCCTATGCTCCTTTGAAAGAAGTCCCAGTCTATTCAGCCGAGAGCTCAATTCCTTCATTCCGAGCAAAGTACTGGTAAATCTCTTAAGACCATAAGAACATAAGACATAGGAGTGGAAGTAAGGCCATTCGGCCCATCGAGTCCACTCCGCCATTCAATCATGGCTGATGCGCATTTCAGCTCCACTTACCAGCGTTCTCCCCGTAGCCCTTAATTCCTCTAGACAACAAGAATTTATCAATCTCGGCCTTCAACTGGACTTCATTGAGTTGTAGAA
>NW_025200431.1:0-3542 GCF_004010195.1 Chiloscyllium plagiosum | reverse complement strand
GATGTGCACATCTTTTAGTTTGTGGGGCGTACCGGAGTACACGGAGGAAACACACACAGACACATGGAGAACGTGTAAGCTCCACACAGACAGTCGCCCGAGGCTGGAATCGGACCTGTGACCCGGGTGCTATGAGGCAGCCGTGTTAACCAATGAGCCACTGTGCCACACACTTGCTCATTCAATTGGCTCCCGCAGCCCTCTATAGCAACTATCTGCAAAGAATCACTATTCTCTGACTGAAGATATTCGTCCACGTCTCATTTCCAAATTGTTATCGCTTCACTTTGTCTCTGTGCCCTCGGGTTCTTGTGTGTCATAGTGGTTGAAACATCTTTTGCTCTGCACAAGCCTCTCAGCACTCTGTAAATTTTAAATAAATCGAGTCATTGACCCAGACATCATTGAAACAAACCGCTGTTCCAAACAGTCCATGCTATCATTTACCGAAACAAACATAGTACCAACTACGTGTACTGGGCCCATATCTCTGTTAACATGTCCTATTCTTGCACTTATCTAAGTGTCTTTTAAATGTTGTAACTTTATCCACATTCCTACTTCCTCTAGAACTTTTCACAGGAAACATACAGTAAAACAAAGTGAACATCAGGTCTTTTTATGACCTTTGTCCTCACACCTTAAAATACGCCCACTAGTCCTGAAATACCCCAAAGAAGGAAAGCACCGTTGCAGTTGAGCTAATCTGTACCCCTCAGGATTTTAAAAACATTTATACGGTAAACGTCAACTTCCTATGCTCCTTTGAAAGAAGTCCCAGTCTATCCAGCCTACAGTTCAATTCCTTCATTCCGAGCAAAGTACTGGTAAATCTCTTCTTAACTCTGTCTTAATTCTTCTTTGTCTGACTTGGAAACGAGAACATAGACACAATACTACAGAAGATGCCTCGCCAACATCCTGTACAACCTCAGGATAACGTACCAAGTTCAACACTAAAAACTGAGCAACGCATGAAAGCGTTCTAACGGCATTTTAACGAAACTGACGATATGTGACATGACTTCCAAAGTCCATTCCGTGACCTATTCACGTGTCTATTGTGCAGGACTATGCAAAGCAGTACTTGTAAATGTACAAGTGCTACATCCCTTTATAACTCAAACTGCAGTACCTTACATTTATCCAAGGTAATTTCTCTTTACCATCCATTTAAACATATACCAGAATGATCAATGTCTCTTTAAATTTTCTATAACCTCAGATAACCTTCTTCTCTGTCTACTGTACCACCATGGAGAGTTGTAGAGTCCCTCAGCACAGAAACACGTCGTTTGGCACAAACTGGTTCATACTGATCATAATGCGGTCCACATTAACTGCATTTCTCTGCACTTGGACCATATCATTCTAATCCTTTGCTATCCATGTACTTGTCCAAACGCCTTTTAAATGTTCTTCATGTACACTCAAAGACTTCTGCCTTCATTTCATTATATGCATGTCGCTCATGTTGGTGTCAACCACAAACTGATGATCCCTGTCTTCCATATTGTCATCTAAAACATTTACATACGACACAAACAATGGAGCTATCACTGATCCCTGTGGAAAACTGCCGGTCACAAGCCTCCAGTCTGACAAACAACACACCAAAACCTCACCCTTTCTTTTGTTGTTAATTGAATTTTGTATCCGATTTGCAAACTCACTGTGAACCACATCTGATCTAACTGTACTCGTTAGTCTTCCATGTTGCATCTAGTTAAACGCTTTCCTAAAGCCTAAGTAAGCAAAGATATTTGTTCTTGCCTCATCACTCCTCTTGCGTACTTGATCAAAACTCTCACAAATTTGTGAGATCCGGTTTCCACCTCACTAAACCATGCTGATAATCCTCTCTATTTCCTGGACTCTGAAAATGCTATCTTCCAAAAACACTTCAAAAAACTTGCGAACCACCAATTTCAAACTCACAAGCCTGGAGATTCCAGATTTTTTCCCTGTGTACATTCTTCAACAAGGTTCGTCACGGTCCAGTCATTTTAAATCACACCCATATTTAGAGATGACACAATTATTTCAGCAAGGAGACTTGCAATTTCCGCGCTTACCTCCCATAATGCTTTGGGATTCAGTACAAACACAGGGTCAACCTCGATGCTAATTGAAACTAGCAACACAGAAAAATATTTACCCCGTGCTGTAATCTGTGAAAATTCGATAGTCAAAACGTTTCCCAAAGGTAACGATTTAAAGGGAAAATTATCAACTTTTTTCTTTATGTCTAACAGAGTATGAATACTAACAACTATTTACAATTAGTTTCTCTTAAACCCATCTTTTACCTTCCACTTCGCAATAATATTCCGATTCTAAAAGATTCAATATTCCGATTCTAAAAAGATTCCCAATAACGATTTAAAAAGTAATCATGGTTCAAAACTACTCAGATTTTTCAAGTCTCATTTTGTGGATTTTTCTGGCAAGATTCTCTCCAGCTTTTCCTCGATGTTCTGCCATGCAAACACATTTCCAGGAAGGTACATTTGTAGTATCTTTTGAGCTGGACGTCTCTGACGCAGTCCTAGCTGTTGAAAATGTCCTGATTTATAGCCCAAAACATCGGATTATTTCATTGCCTTTAATATCATCAAAACGTGAAGTTCATACCTGATTTTGATTTCGGATCTTGATTCATAATTTAAGCTGATGGCAATCCAGCTCTGCTGGCTGTTTCGAACAAATGTCACATTGTTCCCTTGGTCAGATCAGGTTGTTCTGTGTCCTTGCAACTCTTTTTTATCACACCACGATCATAACAATACACTAGTCCAGGGTCTGGAGTTTTATACGCCTTTTATATTTTCTGAGATGTCCAGCAATTATTTTCCTGTAATATGAAATGTTTATCAGTATGTATTTCCATGATTTCTGTAGCCTCCTTAAGTCTAACATATCCTTGGCGAACAAACTTCCCAAACTGAGCTGTTCCACCTTGCTTGAATCCCTCTAAACACTTTCTCTTCGTCTAAACGTCCAAATGTCTTATAAAATAATGTAACAGTACCTCTAGGTACCAGTTGCTCTAGCAGTTGATTCCATGTGCAAGCCATCCTCTGTGTGAAAAGGATGTCTTGTCATTCGGAGTAAATCTTATGAGGTCTGGACTCCCGGATCCAAGGGAAAACGAACTTTGCTGTTTGCCTTGTCGAGAGCACTCTTGATTTTATCAATCTCTATAAAGTCATCTTCGACCTCCGATGCTGCAGTACGAGAAGGAAAAGCCTGCTCGTTGTATTAAAAATCCAGTCCCGAGAACATGCAGACTCTTTGTTGCATGAGGCCAGATAGAGTCGAATGCAATCCAGCCGCTAGAAACATCACCGAATCTCAAATTATTGATGCTTGGTAAAATAGTTTCGGAAAAGGTATCGTCCTCTTCACATATGGAGAGTAAACATTTGGTCTCGCTGTCTCCACAATAAAAAATGACGTGAAATATTCGTTTAATGCCTATTCCATCTGCTGAGCTCAAAAGCAATGACAACCTCCTTGATCTTTCAGGTAATATTTCTCGG
>NW_025200430.1:4889-6536 GCF_004010195.1 Chiloscyllium plagiosum | reverse complement strand
TCCCAAACAAAATGCAGAGAATGAACAGTTGGTACAGCTGGCTATGCAATGCTGTAGGTTTTTTATTCTGTGATATTTCTGCTTTCAGAATATGAACCATCCTCCGTGAATCTCAGAGTATTCAACAGAAAAGTTCATGAATGCACGAAGTTAATTCTTTGCAAGATCTCTCCACACTAAAGTTGATATCAGCTCACAACCTGTCTGGTCGCATAAGATTCTAGGGAGAAACAAATCGATGGTCATGTTATTTGACTCACAGAAAAACCTACTGAGGAAGGTTTCAGTTGCTGTAGTCATCGCGAAAAGATATATATTAACTCACATAGCAAACACCACTAACGTCTTCTGTCATTAAATTCGTTGATTGCTCAATTTCTTCCCTATCTGTAAGCAATATTTTCTCTCAAAGCTGTCTTTTATTGCACGAGACGGCATCTTATTATCATAATAAGATGTCGTCTTGTGCAATAAAAGACATCTTTGAGAGAAAATATTGCTAACAGATGGGGATCAAATCTGCAAGTACGAAATGTTTGTGAACTAATCACACATCTTCAAATATTACCAAGTCACTTAATACTTCTACAAATGCAAAACTACAAAAAAGGGCATGGCGACTCTGTTTACCAGACTTATTCATCCATCAGCTTTTTCTCAGCCATTCTTCCAGTGCTGCTGTGTTTGCATCACTTCTGCATCTTTCTGTACGGCCAGAAGCCCTCAAAATATTTTACAACCTGGACCGTCAATTTTTCCAGTTCTTTTAGGCAGATGACGCATGGATATCGTAGGATTAATGCAGCTGGACCAACCGCTTCATTTGGAAGAAAAGTGAATGTATTTGCAAGATTATCACATGGCAGACAAGCTAAGCAGATTAGAATGGGAAATGCCTGATCGGATCTGAAAACCCAACAGATTATCCCAACTTAATGAAGCTGGTCCAAATGCCTGCAACAATCCCGTAGAACACGCCTTTACAAAAAAAGAGAAAGAAGAATCAAAGACAGGTGTGTTTTTCAGGAGTGATGTCAGACAGAGGGAGGATCAGCATGGATCTACCTCTTTGGGTTCAGCAGCTTCATAACTGTCCGCTTGAAAAAAAAGAATCAACGGGAGACCAACTCAATTGGGAGAACTGGCCACTCCTCTTTCATTGGGCAAGTGTACTTATTCAACTTGAATGCCTTTTGTCTGAGGCAGTTTCGGTTGGCTATAAACAAATTGGCCCTAAAGCACTTTAAACCTCGACACCCGAGAAACTGTGTATTTACCACCTCTCTGAGAAAACACAAGGGAAACATAACCTTGTTAAGAAATGGCATCATCACACATCTCTTAGCTCACTGAATTCTTATATTCCGGGATCCCTACGTGCCAATTCATTCAGGCAAGAATTCTTTCCCAGTTCCACAAAGTATTTCACACACTTGCAACACTCTAACTGCACCTGGACTGCTCCCTCTGACCTTTCATCAGTAGTCGACCTCTTCATTGCAATCTTTTAACTTCACATTCGTCGCCTCAGGTTGCCTGTTCCCCGTTCTCCATTCTAGACTATCTCCATCTGAACTGACTGCATTCTGTGCTCTCAGATCCAACCCTACTATTTTCTTAGCATTGTCACTAGGCGTGGTGCGGTTA
>NW_025200430.1:0-4571 GCF_004010195.1 Chiloscyllium plagiosum | reverse complement strand
GTGGTCCACCTCTGACCTGGTCGCTTCCCATCGTCGAAAACTCTATTTAAATTTATGATTCTGTTCGCCGAGCCAGGGGGACGAAACGTTTGCAACAAAAATTCCAGCTCGGCGAACAGAACCACAACAACGAGCACCCGAGCTACAAATCTTCGCACAAACTTTAAATTTATGACGACAGATTGTTCACTAGTAACCAGTATGAGCCCACTGACATGCACAGTTACCGTAACTGTCTTTCCTCAATCACTGCATATAATAAATACGCTATTCCATTCTCCAATTCCTCCATCTCTGTTGCATCATTTCTGATTATGTCACCTTCGACAAGAAGGCCTTACGGAGTGTGCATCTTTCTCGTCAACCTAGAATTCCTCAGCACTGCAGCTGGGGTCCAGATCTGACTTTCTCTCACTTCAACCTTATTACCTTTCTGCTTGCCCGACAGGATCGATAGAGTTTGCCTTGTCCTCACTCACCAGCATCAAAATCAAGAGGAGATTTCACGCCGTTTTCGCCACGTCAGCGGGTTGTCACCACTTGTTACATGTTCACCTCCCGTCCCTTGTTAGCCTTCCGCTAGGAAGATCGACTCTGTTATTGTCATTTTGTCACTTTTTAAAAAGCTAGCTCGTGAAGGCAGAGGTGCCGCTGAGACTAGGAAAAGCCTAGTTTAACATTGGCAGGGGAAAGGTCGGCTTTCCCAGTTCAGGTTACTTCTCGTTTGGTTCAGAGGTGGCAGTCACTCGAATCTTTCGCTCATTTTTACAAACAAGCACCATTAAAGTGTCCAAAGGTTTTGGTTCTGAACATGATTTCTTGAACAGGGCAGAGTGAGAATGAAAGGGGTGAAACGAACAAACTATAAACTGCTGCAGAGCTGTTCAAAGAAACCCTGCTCTCTCACGTGCTCTGTTCTCCAGTCCACATACAGACATCGAATTCAATGATTTTCATCTGTCTTTTGTGTCTTTTGTGTGACGTTTGTGGGAGTACGCGTGTGTGTGCGTGTGCGCGTGTGTGTGTGTATGTGTTTGTGTGTGGATGTATGTGAGTGGATGTGTTTGTGTGTGCTTGTGTCTGGATGTGGGTGTGTGAGTGCTTGTGTGTGTGGTGTTTCCGCTGATAAGTGCGAGTGTGTGTGGTTGTGTGTGTATGTGTGTATGTGGAAAGTCTGCCTGGGTATGTCTGTGTGTGCGTGAGTGTGTATGTTTTGTGTGTGCGGATGCATCTGTATGCAATGTATGCATGCGTAAGCCCGAGCATGTGTTTGCCTGTGACGGTGTGTGAGAGCGCGTGCATGCGTTTGAATGTGTGTTGTGTGTGCATGTGTATGTGTGTATATGTGTGTTGTGTGTGCATGTGTATGTGTGTATGTGTATGTGTGTGTGTGTGTGTGAATGTTCGTGTGTGTGTGTTTGTTTTCCGCTCTCTCTGTCCTTTTTTTAATCTCGCCAGTTTCAGGCTGAGTAACAGTTCAGGTTCGATGAGCCGATTGGCCTAATTGAACTGCCAGTTTCGATGCTTCATGAAAATTGCCATATCAAAGAAATAGCAAAGAACTGAAACATTTCCAGGAGTCCAAAGACGAAGAAGAATATTTGCTACATGTTCTGGTCAGGTCCTCCGAGACTGGACAGGACAAAGGGGAAAATGAATCAGACACTAATTGCAATCCCAGGTCCACGGGTATGATCTCCAAAAGCCCCACAGCAAGGGTCAAATGAGAAGTTTAAGCCTCCTTCCAGGGTACCAGGAAGAGAGCAGTAATAAACGGACTGATATCGAGCAAAGAATCCAATGTCTCTCACCCAGTCTCTCTCATTCTGACTTGCATCATTTGCCCATTCTATCACTTTATGTATCGCCTACTCTTTAGTCTTTCACTTATCTTTCTCTGACCTTCTGTCTCCCTCTTTAATTGGTCATTCACTATGCCTTTCTCTCTGTCTGTCACTATTTGTCTATTGGAGAGAGTGAGGTCTACAAATGATGAACATCTGTATGGAGTTTGCACGTTCTCACCGTGTCTGCGAGGGTTTCCTCTTGGTGCTCCGGTTTCCTCCCACAGTCCAAAAGATGTGCAGGTCAGGTGAATTGGCCATGCTAAATTGGCCGTAGTGTTAGGTAAGGGGTAAATGTAGCGGTATGGGTGGGTTGCACTTCGGCGGGTCGGTGTGGACTTGTTGGGCCGAAGGGCCTGTTTCCACACTGTAATGTAATGTAATCTAATCAGAATTCAGTGTGCATTGCTGAAAAAGGCACAGCAGGTCAGGCAGCCTCCGGAGAACAGAGAAATCGACATTTCGGCTCGGAGCCCTCAGGAATGAGACTGTGAGCCTCGGGGATGCAGAGATAAATGGGAGGGAGTTGGAGCTGAGGAGAAGGTAGTTGAAAGTGCAATAGTTAGATGGAGTTGGGGAAAAGAAGGTGGTGCGGATGGGTGTGAAGGAAGATTGACACGTGGGACAAGTCACGAGGGCTTTGCTGAACTGGACGTTTGGAACTGGGATAAGGTTGGGGCAGGGAAAATGAGGAAACAGGTGAAATCCAGATTGATGCCCTCGGTTTGATTGGTCCTGAGGCAGAATATAAGGTGTTCTTTTTCCAGGCGTCGGGTGGTAAGGGAGTGGCGATGGAAAAGGCCCAGGACCCGCATATTCCCGGCAGAGTGGGATGGGGCGTTGAAATGTTCGGCCACAGGTTGGTGCGGTTCATTGGTGCGGGTCTCCCAGAGATGTTTTCTAAAGAACTCTGCGAGAAGGCGCCCAGTCTTTCCAATGTGGAGGAGACTGCGTCGTTAGCACGGAATACACTAAATGACGTGTGGAACTGCAGATAAAACTTTGATGGATGTGCAAGGCTCTTCTGCGGCCTTGGACGGAGCTAAGGAGGGTGGTATGATAGGAGGTTTTTCAATTCCTGCGGTGGCAGGGGAATGTGCCAGGAGTGGAGTTTAGCTTATTAGGAAGCATGGACCTGACAATTTAGTCGCGGAGGGAATGGTATTTGCAGAACGCAGATAGCGGTATGGAGGGAAATATATCCCTGGTGGTGGGGTCCATTTGTATGTGGCGGAAATAGCCGTGGGTGATGCGAGTTATGTGGACGTTAGTGAACTGAAAGTGAATACGGGGGTTGTTCTGTCCTTGTTGCGGTTTCAGGGGTGGGCGTCGAGAGCACAGATACGGGTGGTTGATGAGATGCTGTGGAGGGCATCATCAAACACATGGGAGATGAAATATGAGCCTTCAAGGAATGAGGTCATCTGTTGTGTTCTGTGGTGGAACGGGTCCTGCTGGGAGCAGATGCGGCAGAGGTGGAGGAATTGGAAATACCGAATAGCATTTTTGAAGGAGCTAGAGTGGGATGATGTGTAATTCACGAACCTGTGGTTGCCGTTGTGTCTGTAAAAACTGTCAGTGTTCAGGGCGCCCTCACGGATGGGTCTAGGAATGGGAAGCAGATGTCAGAGGTAGTCCAGGTGAATTTGAGGTTGGGGTAGAATGTGTTGATGAAGTTGATGAACTGTTCGACCGCCTCACGGTAGCACGAGATGGCGCCAATGCAGTCATCAATGTCGCAGAGGAAGAGGTGGCTAGTGTTACCGGTGTAACTCCGGAAGATGGGCTGTTCTATGCAGCTGACGAAGAGACAGGGATAGCTGGGGCCCATGCTGATGCACAGGGCTACCCCTTTCGTCTGGAGGAAATGGGAGGATTGGACTTTGTTTCTGTTTGCCTTGGATCGCCATCCATCCGAATTCATTTCAGGCTCTAATCTCACTGATTTTGAACTTTGATTCCAGATTCTCCATCACAGGTAGTTTCTCCAACAGTTTTTCAATCGCGCTTGTAAACCTTCTTGACTCAGACACTTGAATAGAACACCCTACTTAACATTGTTTGCTTGAGGACTGACAGTTCATGTCTGATGTCTCTTCCTGCACAGTGCTATTCAGCATTGGGTTGCTGCAATAAGTGCTTCTGCACAAGATCATTCCCAATACGCAGGAACCGAGTTGTTCCGAACTGAATACGTTTGAAACAAGATGAGCGAGCCCTCCTTTCTCGGATTAAGGAACTCGAAATATTGACTCTGCGATCGTGCTTCAGAATAGTACAATGTCAAGTGAGATGGGGTGCAATCATGGAGTGACTCTCCTCGCGATACCTGCATATTGTTAATTCAACGCTGTCCCACTTTGACAAAGGGCTGATTGTGTAACATCTCTGGACTTTAGTTGATTCCGTATGTAGAGAAGGAAGAGCATCACTGGTTTGAATATGTTCCACAAGCCTTCCTTATTTCATTAATATTTGATACAATCTGAGTATGCGCCATCTTACTATCTACACACTTCAAAATCTGCATCTGAATTTCAGTGGATCAAACTGCTGATCATGATCCCCATTCCTACACAGGGCCCCAGAAAGATGTCTATAAAAAGATTTGGGAAATGCATGTGCTCCTTGTGGAGAACGATCTCAAAGTGGCTGTGAACACAGAAGCAGAAGTTGGCCATTCGGCCGATCAAGTTGCTCAGCCATTCAATGTGTCGTGGTTCATCT
>NW_025200429.1:0-6535 GCF_004010195.1 Chiloscyllium plagiosum | reverse complement strand
TGCATTTTTCAACAAATACAGAAATTGCTGGAACAGCTCGGCAGATCTGTCAGTACCTAGATGCCTTTTATATGCTGTAGTTGTACCAGGCTGCACCACTTCCTCTGGCAGCTCATTCCATACGCACACCACCCTTTGTGTGAAATGGTGCCCTTTAGGCCTCTTCAAAACCTTTTCCCTCTCACTTTAAACCAATGCTCTCTGGTATTGGACGCCCCAACCTGGGGAAAACCCTGACTACTCACCCTACCCAAGACCATTCTGATTTCATAAACCTCAACTGCTGTGAAATGTGACTCCTATCAACACGAATAGCTGTGCTTTCAGTCATTCCGGGCCTAAATTCTTAAATTCAATACTGACACTTACATCTTATCCATCAAGTCACAATTCGAAATCCATTTTAATCAGTTTGTTCAGATGTATCATGAGGCACCTCTGTGGGATTTACACAGATATCTTTGCGCCCGGAGGTAGGAGCACTAGCAGAACTCTGCAAAACCCATAAATCTGTAACAGTATTCTCCTGTGTGTTTGCTCATCAGCCTGTTCTGACATGCTGTGGCATACCTCTGCAACAGGTAGGATTTGAATTCAGAACTTCTAGTCAGGAGCTTGGAATACTACCACACACGTTCAAGAATTGGAACCAAATCCAGACCTCTGGCTCAGAGACAGGGACATTACCCACTATACGATCATACCCAGACTTTGGTTCATATTAAAGTGTCAGCTTTCAGCTTGATGTGGATTTGTTATAATCAGATTACCATTATTGAACTATACAAAACACTTTGTATAGTTAAACAAATACAAAACATTTGTCTCAACTGTAGGATATTGAGTGTACGTGCTGCGCCATCGAAATTAACAATGAACATCTTTAATCGCTATTATCTGTAGTCTGCAATATTAGGGAAAGAAATCCTGCAGACACACTCTGCACAATGAAGGGTCTCAAATGGATATATATTACTGAACACCAGAGACGGATAAAGAGCATATTTTCTAGTCCCAAAACGCCGATCAGTGTTACCCACCTCTAACGTGCGACCTCCATCTTCCTAAAACCATGAAATGATACCAGGCCGCTGATTACTGTCCAGCCTCTCCTCCCCATTGACAGTGTCTGCAATCTGTCTCTCCTCCCCAAAACCACACAAGGCAAACCAAGTTCAGGGTCTTTGTGAAAATCAAGGCCGGATTGTGCAAGCATCCTGGAGAGGAGGAAGGAATTTTAATTTGAAGGGGGAGGGTGGGGTAGTGGTAATGACACTCACTGGGCTGAGGAGTGGCCGATGGAGTTTAGTTTTAGATTAATGCGAGGTGTATTCTTTAAAATTTGCATCTCATACAGATAGTGTGGTTAAGAAGGTGTTTAACACACTTGGCTTCATTGGTCAGACCTTTGAGTATCAGAATTGGGACGTCATGTTGTGGTTGTACAGGACATTGGTGAGACCTCTTCTGGAATACTGTGTCCAGTCTGGTCATCCTGCGCGCTCATTCCATAGGCACACCACACTCTGGGTGAAAAAGCTGCCCCTTAGTTCACTTTTTTTTTCCATACCACCTTAAAACTATTTCAACTAGTTTTGAACTCCCCTACCGTTAGAAAATACCTTGATATCACATACTTTGATATTATTGACCTTGATATTATTAAGCTGGAGAGGGTGCAGAAGAGATTAACCTGGATGTTGTTGGTAAAGGAGGGAGTGAGCTATAAGGAGAGGCTGGGTTGGCTGGGACATTTTTCACTGGAGAGTATGAG
This sequence comes from Chiloscyllium plagiosum, assembly GCF_004010195.1. Lineage (NCBI taxonomy): Eukaryota > Metazoa > Chordata > Chondrichthyes > Orectolobiformes > Hemiscylliidae > Chiloscyllium > Chiloscyllium plagiosum. The sequence continues at coordinate 4,761 of NW_025200429.1, read as the reverse complement.
GTTAAGTGGTAACTTTACAAAGGTTTATAAAATAATGAGGGGTACAGAGAAGCTGAAGGGCTGATGTCTTTTGCAGAGAGTTGGGGATTCAAACCTGAGGGATATTTTAAGATGCGAGGAAAAAGATTTACAAAAGTCGTGAGAGGTAATTATTTTAGACAAAATCTGGCTTGGGTGTGGAATGAACTTCCAGAGGAAGTGGTCAAAGCAGGGACAGTTACAACGTTTTAAGGACATTGAGATCAGTACATGGATAAGACATCAGTTTGGATGGTGCTGTGAGCAGCTGCCGTCTCCATCTCCCTCTCTGAAAGTATCCTTGTTGGTTTTCACCCACTGCCAAAGCCTGTGCAGTGGCGTGGGGTGGCCAGCAGAGGGAGGGATTGCATCACTTTAAGCACCACAGAGACTGCCAGACCTGCCCCACACAGAGACACACACAGCAATTGTTAGGACACAACATTGAGCTCATCTGATAATTTAAGCTAAACGTAAAGAAATGCTCAGTTTGCCTCATAAATTGTAAAAGTATGAGTGACAGAGAACTCCCAAGGGTTCTACTGTTGAAATAAAAACATCAATTTATTTTTAAAAATCTGAATGTGATAATTTTACATCACCTATTCACAATTCTGAGACCCACTTTCTCTTAAGCACTTATTACCCGACTCCAACTCTATAACAAGATAATGTTTCTGGGTCTGCCATCCTCTCATACCACAGGTGTTTGTAAGCTCTCGGTTCAGAACAGCATTCACCCTCTCTTAAAGGTACAGGACGCACTTTCAACTTCATCACACTGTACCCTGATGAACATAGATAAGTGGGACCTATCCGGATTTCTGTTGCTCTGTGGTTTGTCAATATTTCATCCACTCCGTCTCGTTTGTGTCAGCATTTTTATTGCTCCATTGATAGTATGTCATTATTCGACTCTGTCCATGGGAGTATATCAGTATTTCACTTGCTCACACTCGTGAGTATGGCAGGATTTCAGTTGTTTCATGGGGACTGTGACGCTATGACAATCTCAATATTTGTAGATGGCACCTGAACCTGGAAGAATTGTAAAGTCTATTGGAGGACAGTATGGAACTCTAACAAGACAGTGACACGTTGGTGTACTGTTCAGATGTCAGGTAGACGGGGATCAATGCAGAGCAGTGTGAGGTGATGCACTTTGGCAAGAAAGATAAAGAATGACCGTTTGAAACAGGCTGTGCCATTATAAAGGGGCTGCAGGAACGGAGAGCGCTGGGTGTATATGAGCACAGATTGTTGAAGATATCAGGACAAGGGGGAGAGTAGCAACTATCACAGATTAGTTTCTGTATCTGAGCTGTTTATAGGAGGGAGTCTTCATGCTCCCTTCCTGGGAGGTGGGGGTGACGATGTGTTGTGAGCCCACCCTGCTGCCCACCGAGACCTTGGGGATTCATTTGTACCAGCTCAACATAAAAGGGAGATGGCATCAGGGCTACGGATTTTATGGTGTGTCGGGGAAAACGGAACTGCCAGTAGGTTTAAAGTGAGAATTGCCCTTCACTGAACATTGCTCCTTACTCGGTCGGTGGGACGTGGGTGTTTCAGAATCTCCACACGAGGCGTCCCGGTCCTCTCCGGCTCGTACCAGGGTCCTCCCCACATGGCGGGGGAAGGGGGTGAGGGAACGGATATCGAGCACTCCACCACCTGGCTTTGCCTTTCTGTCCTCTTCCAGGCTGTTTCTCCTGGAATGGGAGAAAGGGAGGGAGGAAGAGAGGGAGGGAGAGAGGGAGGGAGGGACGGACGGTGGAAGTGGGTGTCCCTGCTGTCCATGCTGGTGTAGGTGGGGGGACATCGGGAGGGGTTTGGATGGAGTCAGTCCACAGTGTTGTATCCATGAAGCGTTATTAGTGTGAGGGGTAAAGTGAAGAGTTACTATCCCAGATTAGTTACAGTATCTGAGCTGTTTACTGGGGGACGGTGTAGGAGGGAGTCACCGTGCTCCCTTCCTGGGAGGTGACGGTGATGATGTGTTGTGAGCCCACCCTCCTGCTCACCGAGACCGTGGAGATTCCATTTGTAACAGCTCGACACAAAAGGGAGATGGCATCAGGGTTACGGCATCTCAGTTGTGCCGGTGCGGCGGTGGAGGGCGGGGTGGGGGAACGGAGCTGCCAGAGATTTTAAAGTGAGAATTGTCCTTCACTGAAATTGCTCCTTGCTCGGTTGGTGGGACGTGGATGTTTCAGAATCTCCACACGAGGTGTCCCTGTCCTCTCCAGCTCCTACCAGGGTCCTCCCCACATGGCGGGAGGAGGGGGGGGGAGGGAACGGATATCGGACTCTCCACCACCCGGCTTGGTCATTTCTGTCCTATTCCAGGCTGTTTCTCCTGGAATGGGAGCAACGGATGGAGAATCGGTGGGAGTGGGTGGCCCTATTGAAGTGCCAGTGTAGGTGGGGGACATGGCAAGAGGTCCGGAGGGAGTCAGTCTACAGTGTTGTATCCATGAAGTGTTATTAGTGTGAGGGGTAAAGTGAAGGAAGGGAGTGAGAGAGAGGGAGAGGGAGGGGGAGAGAGAGGGAGAGAGAGGGAGAGCACGGCGGGGGGCGGGGGATGGTGTTATAACAGATATACAGTGAGTGTGAGGGGACAGAACCCAGATACTGCACTGAGATGGGTGGGGAGCTCAGACCATGCTCGGTGGGTCTGGTGGTGTGGCCCACTCTGGGAAGAGAATGGTCCCCCTCTGTACTAGCCCATCCACCAGGCTCTCTGTGCCCCTGTCGACAAACTGTGGTGTAATGTCCCCTTATCTGCCATGCTAGGGGTAAACTGTGCAGGGCAGCCCCAACGTGAGAAAGCTCTACTGTGTGCCCATTGGCCTTTAAAAGATGGCACCAGTGTAAGGGATCATGCAATATCCAGGTGTATCGGGCGATGGTGAGTACCTCCAGCCATGATGGGTAGGAGAATTGGGCTGGCATTGAATTAGAGGGACACCATGGGGTATGGTGGGTAGTTAATGAGTTGAGTTCGATACGCTAGCACCAGGAAACTAGCTCGGTCTCGTGCGGATGATACCTCTGTCACACTCAATTAAAATGGCATTGCGAGAAATTATTGTTAGAATCTGCTCAATGAGTATTGGACTCTGTTGAAATCAGTCCCATTTACAAAGCTGTTGAACAAATGTTCATCCAAAACTCTCCATCATTTCACCTCACACCAATAACCCTTTTTCCCATCTTTCCTAGGAAGACTGGTTCATGTTACCGGATGCTATCGAAGTGTCTACATTTCAGCATTGTGAAACCTGGGAACACATCCTTCCATAACACTGTATCTCAGTCTCCCCCTCTCTGTCTATTTCCCAAACCCCTCCCATGTGGTGATATTTAAACTGATTCCCCCGCCATCTCTCTCTGGCAGTGAGTTTCACACACACAGCGCCCCCTTGTCAGGGGAGATATAGAGCTGTAAATGGGTGGGAGCTGTACATCCTTTAACTTCCAGCCCGGTCTGCTAGTTTCCCCACACTGTGCAGTGATCTAACACAGTGTTACTGAGCAATCCACTGGGGTGGTGTACACAGTCCTACATGCTGGGAGGGTAACTGCTCCTGATTTACAGATCAATGCACTGGGGTGGGGTACACAGTTCTATATACTGGGAGGGTAAGTGTTCCTGGTTTACAGATCAGTGCATAGGGGCGTTGTACACAGTTCTACATGCTGGGAGGATAAATGATCATGGTTTATAGATCAATGCACTGGTTGGTGTACACAGCTCTACATACTTTAAGGGTAACTGTTCGTGGTTTACAGATTAATGCACTGGGATGGGGTACACACTCCTCAATGCTGAGAGTGTAACTGTTCCTGATTCAAAGATCAATGCACTGGGGTGGTGTGCACAGTCCTACATGCTGGGTGGGTAACCGCTCCTGGGTTACAGATTAATTCACGGCTGATCACTGCATAGGTCTCTGTGCTTAACAGAGCGTCTGGTTGAGATTTATAGAGAATGCAATGATGTGGTTAGTGCAGCTCCCCGTGCTGGATGGATATGTAGCCTGTGCATAGTACATCATATTGGTGAGGTGGGTAGAGGGGAAAGGTGATTGACAGATCAAGGGGTTCTGCGGAACATTCGGTCCTTGACATGCTATAAACGCCATTCCCCGGAACGTTCTGTCCCCGACATTCTATAGCCGCCATTCCCTGGAACGTTCTGTTCCAGACATTCTATAACTGACATTCCCCGGAACGTTCTGTCCCCGACATTCTATAACTGACATTCCCCGGAACGTTCTGTCCCCGACGTTCTAGAACTGACATTCCCCGGAACGTTATGTCCCTGACATTGTTTGTGAACGGCCGGACATCAGTGAATTGAACAAAAGATAAGATCCCGAGGGAAGAGATGCCGTTCCAGGGAGAAGGAGACACTGTTCCGAAGGCCCCTCAGGCAGTTAAAGGGGTGAATACGTTTTGGCTGCGTTTACATTTCTCCATGACACAGGATCGACCACAATTTAGACCAAAATACAGGAATTCCCTCACCCTTTGCCTCCAGGCTGATGGATAATGGGTTTGTTTTCCTTCCTCACAGTTAACGTAGTGACCATCTATGTCCTGCTTTATAAAGATTGTGGATTGTCTCCATGTGTCAGACGTTACCTGGGGGCCATGGCAGCGGCGGATCTCCTGGTCATTATTCTCGACCTGATCCTGAGACACATTCCTACAGTTTATCGGGAACTGTTTTATTTC
>NW_025200428.1:5481-6535 GCF_004010195.1 Chiloscyllium plagiosum | reverse complement strand
TGAGCTTTATTACTGGTGTAATTTGGCTAATTTTGAGATGGAATATTATTTTGAGGTAAATCTCATTTTTAAACTGAGACGGGCTTGTGTAACTCAAGTGTGGAAACTATGCTCATGTTTGCAATGAACCTTTGGAGATTAGTATTTTCCGATCTGTTTTGTAAATAAAGTTCACTATAGAAAGCTCAGTGCTGGAGAACCGTAGGTCCAGCTGCCCCTCTGAGGGGGAAAAAAACATTGTAAGCTCCAAGTCTCATGACCATTTGTCCGTTCAGACGAAGAGTCACTGAAATTGAAATGTAACATTATTTTTCTCTTCACCGATGCCCTCAAAACTGCTGAGTTTCTCAGCACTTTGTTTCTGCGGTTCAGATCTCTAGCACCTGCAGTTTATTGTTTTGTTATCGATCCTATGATTTGACTTGAGGAGCGAGAGGCAGCAACTGTAATCAACTAGAATAAACCTCCCCAAACACGGAAAAAAAACACAGTTCTTTATACTTTGCAAAACACGACTGTAAATAAGAAATGCAATTAAGCTAAGTGCAAGAAGGTATACCACCGGCCTTGTCACAAACTTGCTACTCATCTTTGAGGACCAATCTGTCAGAAATGTGTTTGCTCGCTTCCTTTGAGATCACAGTCCACAAATGTCCCAGTTCCAATTCCTGGCCGGGCCCCGTTACCACATTGCCGTGGGGTGGGGAGCTTTGTGTCAGCCTGAAGTTTTTGTTAATAACAACATTGCAAGTTGAAGTTGACGGTTTTGACGAATATTGCGTCATGAAACTTGGAGGAAATCCTTCCGAATGTATTGATTAACTGGACTGAGCCTGTTTACATGCAGCCCTGTTAGTAGTGCTGTCATATTCTAAGTTAATAATCACACAACACCAGCTTATAGTCCATCAGGTTTATTTGGAAGCGCACTAGCTTTCGGAGCACCGCTCCTTCATCAGGTGATTGTGGAGGGCACAATTCTAAGGCACAGAATTTATAGCAAAAATTTAGTGTGATGTAACTGAAATTATCCATTGAAAAATACCTTGATTGT
>NW_025200428.1:0-4407 GCF_004010195.1 Chiloscyllium plagiosum | reverse complement strand
TGTACCAGAACTTGCTGATCCATCAAAAGGCTCCCATTTATAAGCAACAATAATTTACTTTCACACTCTTGACTTAATTCCTGGCTGTAATCATTCCTATCTTCCTGCACCGCACACCATTTCATATCTCAATAACCCATTTTAGTTTAGACTCCCAATGATGTGTTTATTTTTGAGTTCAGCTGTGTGACTGTTTCTATATCTTCCAAGGCAACATGGTCTGGAATTCCCATCCTCTAAGATCTGCTTTCTTCCTTTAAGGCTAACCTGAAAAATTGCTAATTTGGCAATGGACATAATATTCTCCAGTTGTGTCCTTATGTCAAAAGTTCTCAATTTTTTTTGAAATTAAAAACATGTTGATTTGTACAGATATCTTCTACTTTTCACTATCGCTGAGTGAATAATCTGTAATGTCTCTTACCCAACCATGCTGTGGAAGCGCCTTCACCATTCAAACTGCAGCTGTACAAGGAAGTCAAACATCACCCTCTCCACAGGCAACAGGGCTTTGGCAATGATCACTGTTATCTGTGGGAGGAGAAATACACATGATGTTTCAGGGAATGCAATATGAATTATAGGGAATGAAAATGGTGCAGAATTTGACTGTCAGAAATGGAAGAAAAATCCACTCACTATTGAAAAAAAGAATTCTTGACTGTCAAAGATATTGTGGAAAAAATAACCTGATAATGGTCAGGAGTCAGGCAGCAGTGGACAATCCATTTACAAAAAGATCTGTGAACGTAGTAGTAAATAATAAACATGGCAAAAATACACATGTGAGACTGAGGAAGCTAGGTAACGAACAAGTGGACATCAAGGAGCCTAGAGTTGAATCAGAGCAGTGTTCACTTTTATGATCCCACGGCCAGAGATGTCTAGCACAAAAACAGTCTCTTCAGTCCAACCCATCTATGCAAATCAGATATTCTAACCTAAACTATTCCCATTTGCCAGCACTTGACCGACATCCCTCTGAACCCTTCCTATTCAAATGCCTTTTAAATGTTACAATTTTGGTTGCCCTTTAGGCTCCTCTTGAATTTTCTCCTCTCACCCTAAACCTATATTCTCTAGTTCTGGGCTCCACTACCCCAGGGTAAACACCTTGTCTATTTACGCTATCCATGCCCCTCACGATTTTATAAAACTCTTCAACATCACACCTCAGCCTATGACATTCCAAGGAAAATGGCCCCAGCCTATTATGCCTCTCCCTGCAACTCAAATCCTCCAACCCTGGCAACATCCTTAAAAAATCAATTCTCAAACCTTCCATGTTTCAGTGCCTCATTCTGATAAGAGGGAGACCAGAATTGCACACAATATTCCAAAAGTGGCCTAACCAATGTCCTGTACAGCTCCTTTACTCAATACTCTGACCAACGAAGGGAAGAATCCCAAACAATTTCTTCACTATCCTATCTACCTGTGACTCTACTTTCAAGGAACTATGAACATGCACTCCAAGGTCTCTTTGTTCAGCAACACTCTCCAAGACCTTACAATTCAGTGTGAGTCCTGCTCTGATTTGCTTTTCTAAAATGCAGCACCTCGCATTTATCTAAATTAAACCCTAACTGCCACTCTGCAGCCCATTGGCCCATCTGATCAATATCCCATTGTATTCTGAGACAACCTTTATCACTGTCCACAACACCTCCAATTTTGGTGTCATCTGCAAACTTACGAACCGTACCGGCTCTGTTCACATCCAAATCATTTAAATGGATGAAGAAACAAATCCAGAAAAAAAAAATCAATTTATCTGGGTTTGAATGTGCTATGAGTAAATGCTGCCCTATGACTCTCTACCAGGGAGGGCTGCAGATACACACCTCTGAACTTTGCCCCCGACAAAGCTGGCGGCCGCGCTAGTGTCCAGTGAATCTTTGCCCCGAATAAAGATGGCGGCAATCACATGATCAGGTTATTTTCCAGTTTACTGCAAAAACGGGACTGTAAGTTTCAAATTTGTATTTTCCAATGTGCATCAAATGTTTGTAAAACCTCTCAGCCCATACCAACACCATTTCCGTCCAACTTCCTGCTGTTTATTTCTTTCCTTACCAACAGCTCTCCATCCACACGTCCTGATATCCGCGCCCACAGTGAGGATGATCACGTGGTATAGTCTAGTCCCATCCCTCATTTACTCTCATTGGTCGGAGGACCAAATGTCCCCCCAGGTCCTCCAGCTGTGCCCCTGCCTTTCCATTGGTCTTCCGCTGACATCAACCACCAGGGGCCCATTGTTGGATGGAGCATGCGCACTGCTTCGTGGCTTTTGTTGCTGTTTATCAGTTACAAGAGTGAAACACAAAGTTAAAAATCACACAACCACCTGATGCAGAAGCTGCAAAGCGAGTGCTTCCAAATAAACCTGTTGGACTATAACCTGGTGTTCTGTGAATTTTAATTTTGTCCATCCTAATCCAACACCAGCACCTGAAAGTCAAGAGTGCGGGAGGAATGTAAAATATAACAACAAAAGAACTAGGAACAGGAGAAGGCCGTCCTGCCCTTTGAGCTTGCTCTGCCATTCATTAAGATCATGGCTGATCATTTCGTGGACACAGAACCATTGACCAACATTCTCACCATATCCCTTAATTAATTAGTTATTTCTTTTTAAAAAAAGTTACCTTAGCTTTAAAACGTTCACTGAACTAGCATCAACTACTTCCCTGGGCAATGAATTCCATAGAGGTCAAGAAGTTCCTTCTCAATTCAGTCCTAAATTTGCTGCCTCTAATCTTGAGGTGATGCCCTCTTGTCCTGGCTTCATCTGCCAGTGGAAACATTCTCTCTACTTCTGTTTTATCCATTCCATTCATTATTTTATTTTATTTTTTTTTTACCTGAATGATTTTTATTAAATCTCAATACACAAAATTGAATGTACAAAAAGTACAGTTGATTCAAATTACAAAAGTTCACAAATATTTATGGAGAAAATTCAGTCATATTCAGCTTCTCAATCTTAAGAATTGATATGCTTGTCAGAATCAATGCAAGGTGCATCATTTTCACTCCGCTCGCGATGTGGAGTCTCTTTCAGTCTCAAAAAGCCAGAGTCTCCAGTCTCTATTCATTATTTTATATGTTTCCCATTCTTCTGATTTCCAATGAATATACTCCCAATCTACTCAGTCTCTGTGAAGCCAACCCCCTCAACTCCGGAATCAACCGAGTTAACCTCCTCTGCACCCCCTCTAGTGCCGGTACATCCTTGACCAAATAAGGAGACAGAAAATGCATGCAGTACTCCAGGTGTGGCCTCACCAGCACCCAATACAGCTGGAACATAGACTCTGCTTTTAAACACAATCCCTTCAGCAATGAAGGCCAAAATTCCATTTGCTTTCTGAATTGATTGTTGTACCTGGTGACCAACCTTCATGCAGAAGGTTACTCAGGTGACCCCTGCATAGCAAATGATGCAACTTTTTAAAATTCAAGTAATAATCTATTTTTTATGTTACTCCAACCAAACAGTAGGACTTTACATTTATGAACATTCTATTCCAAATGCCCACTCACTCAATATATTTATGTTCCTCTGCAAAGTTTCACAGTCCTCCGCACGCTTTGTTCTGCTACTCATCTCAGTGTCATATGCAAACTTTGACACCCTACATGTGGTCTCCAACTTCAAATCATTTGTATCAATTCTAAATAATCGCAGTCCCAACAGTCATCCCTGAGGCACACTATTAGTCACTGATTGCCAGCCAGAATAGTACTCATTTATCTCCACACTTTGCTTCCTGTTAGTTAACCAATCTTCTATCCATGCTAATACTCTACTCTTAATGCCATGCATCTTTATATTATGCAACAGCCTCTTGCACAGGTCCTTGAAGGCCTTTTGGAAATCCGGGTACACTGCATCCACTGGGTCCCCATTGTCCACCTTGCTCGAAATGTCTTCATAGAATTCTAAAGGATTTCTGAAGCATGACCTGCCCTACATGAACCCATGCTCTGTCTGTCCAATGGGACAATTTCTATCGGGATTCCTTGCTATTTCTTCCTTGATAATAGGCCCAAGCATCTTTCCCACGACAGAGAATAAGGTAACTTGTGTATAATTCCCCACCTTTTGTCCACCTTTTTAAAAAAGTGGCGTCACTTTTGCTGCTTTCCAATCTGCTGGGACTGCCACAGAGTCTAGTGAACTTTGAAAAATTACTGCCAGTGCATTTGCTATTTCTCCTGGCATCTCCTTTAGTACCCTGGGATGCATTCCATCAAGGTCAGAAGACTTTTCTGTCATTAGCTCAATTACCTCCAACAGTCAACACTAGCTGTTCCGTAATAATGATCGTTTCCAAATCCTCACCTATCATTGTCTCTTTGCTAATTATTGGCAAGATATTAGTTTCCTCCACTATGATA
>NW_025200427.1:3509-6535 GCF_004010195.1 Chiloscyllium plagiosum | reverse complement strand
ATGGTCGGCAGAACCATAGTGGGCCGAAGGGTCTATTGTTGGACTGTACTGTTCCGTTTTCTGACTTACCACCATCTACCCTATCAAAGCCCTTCAGAATCTTGGATGTTTCATTCCATTTCTCTCTCATTTTTCTAAGCTTCAAAGGGTTCAATCTCAATCTACTCCACCTCTTCTCATTAGAAAATGCCTCCATTCCCAAGAACAGCTTGACTGAACCTTCCGTGTCTTGCCTCAAATGCAAGGATATCTTTCTTTCGGGCACTCATACTGTTCATAATATTCTAGGTGTGTATGGTTTTAGGAACACCTTCCGATTTTTAGACCCCATTCCCTTCGTAAAAATGCCAGCAATTGATTTGTCTTTTCTATTACCTGCTGACCCTTTCAGCTACCTTTTTAGATTGATGAACAATAATCCCCATAACCCTTTCCACTGTCAGTTTGATAAAAAAGGGTTAACCTGGCAGTAAGTAGGGAGCATGTTGAAATGTGTTAGAAAGGATATGTCACTAAACAATAACTGGCCACTTTAGAAACACATTTTATAAATAGAGAATGTGTTTTTGAGACTGCTTGATTTTATTTGTTGGTGTGAATGTAAATGGCAGAATAGATAAGGACATAGGAGGGGTTGGTCGTATGGGGTTACGATTTATTTGAATTTTCAGACGCATTTATGCAAGTTTCAATAAGGGCTAAAGAGTAATTTGGAAGAGAATAGGGGCCCTTAGTTATCAATAAGGTCGCCTATGTTTGCAACCAGAGGAGATAGGTGAGATATTAGTCAAAATAGCCTTGGCAGAATTTACTGTGGAGAACAAAATGGAAACTTGGGAACATAGGGAGATAATTAATTATGTATTGGAGAGAGTCCTCAACAGAGAAGCAGAAGTGCTGGAAGCTTAAAAACAAATAAAGGTTTTTGAACTTACCCTTCCTGGATATGCATGGGAAGAGATTATTTTCTATTCTCTCTTTCTGTGCAAGGAAAAATATTTTGGTAAACTGGGTGACTGAGAGCCCACCTGGAGTTTCGAATTGGTACAGAATAATCATGAAATGCATTTCCCTTGAATTTTTACAAATATAGTGCACCATAAGACCGAATTATTTCATAAAATATGGCAGCCCTTCTTGATTTACACAAAGGGTAACATGGATTAGCACGGTAGCTCAGTGGTTAGCACTGCTGCCTCATAGCACCAGGGACTCTATTTCGATTCCAGCCTCAGGCCACTGTCTGTGGCGGCCCCTTGGGAGAAGAATCCCGCACGAATACGGGTTTTGTTATGATCTGATGTTAACACATTTCGAGCATGTATCTCACTACACAATTTCTGTATTATCCGTCGATTTTTTTTCTTCCCTGAATAATGTAAGAGACTTAAGTATACACTCTGGTTAGTTGTAGGTTAGATTAGTAGTTAGTTGATTTTTGTTCTTTTCTCTCGGTATATTTTTTATCTGTTTGATAAATTTTGGTTATTGTCTATTTAAGATTTAATTTTATATCTATGTTTATACTTGGGTTTTTTAAAATTTGTAAACTTGTAAAAATATGTTAAGTTTTCAATAAAAATATCTAATAAAGGTTGTTCAATCCTCAGTAGCTCATTAGGTCGATCTTAGAATATTGTGGGAAGCTCGGTAGGAGATTGCAAAGTCCCTGACAGAGATATTTATATTGTCAACAGATGCAGTGAGGTGTCGGAAGACTGGAGTGCGGCTAATGCTGTTCCATCGCTTAAGGACTGCAGGGAAAAAACGGAAAATTACAGACCAGTGATGGGTAAGTTGTTGGAGCCGATTCCGAGAGAAAGAAACCACATATATTTGGAAAGCTAAGGACTGCATAGAGATAAACAGCATAACTTTGTGAGTGGAAAACCATGTTTCACAACCCATATTGACTCATCGAGGAGGTGGCCCAGAGATAAATGAAGGCAGAGCGGTCACCGTTGCTTACATAGACTTCAGCAAAGCGTTTGACAATGTTCCAAGGGGTGTCGAACATCTCATCAAGAGGAAAAAGGAAGCTTAATTATAGGTTGAGAAAGCAAGGATCAGACAGGGTTCTAAAGGGTAACATGGATTAGCACGGTAGCTCAGTGGTTAGTACTGCTGCCTCATAGCACCAGGGACTCTATTTCGATTCCAGCCTCAGGCCACTGTCTGTGTGGAGTTTGCACATTCTCCCCGTGTCTGCAAGGGTTGCCTCCCGGTGTTCTGGTTTTGCACCCACAGCATGATTATGTGCAGGTTAGGTGAATCAGCCATGCTAAAATACTCAGTGTTCAGGGATGTGTGGGTTTGGTGCATTAGTTAGACAAATGGAGAGTAATAGTATGGGAGGGACACTCTTCGGAGGGTTGGTATGGAGTTGTTGGGCCAAATGGCCTGTTTCCACACTGTAGGGATTTTCTGAAGTTATCAGGAAGGCACTTAAGAATGGACTTAGGACACCTAGAAGGGGGCATGAAAAAACATTGTTTGGAAGGATTAAGGAAAACCCTAACGCATCCTCCACTTGTGTGAAGAACAAGAGCATGGCCGGAGTAACTGTAGCGCCAATCCGGCATAGTGGAAGGAACTTGGGCCTGGACTCGGAGGAGGTCTAACTGAATACTAAGCCTCAGTATTCATTACTGAGTGGGATCTTGCCATTTGAGAGGATAGCGTGAAAAAGGCTGATATATGTGAACAGGTAGCTGTTAAGAAGGACGATGTGCTCAGACTTTTGTAAAATATAAAGATAGCTAAGTCTGCTGATCCAGACGGGATGCGCCCAAAGTTACTACAGAAAGTGAGGGAAACGATTGTTGCGCCTTTGTCGATTACCTTTGCACCCTCACAGTCCACTGGAGTCGCACCAGATGTTTGGATGCAGGCAAATGTTATTCCCTTGTTCAAGAAAGTGAATATGTATACTCCTGGGAATTAAAGACCTGTCAGCCTTATTTTTGTAATGTGCAGAATTTTGGAGAGGGACGGGATTTATGATTCCTTGGAAAACCATAGTTTGA
>NW_025200427.1:0-3198 GCF_004010195.1 Chiloscyllium plagiosum | reverse complement strand
AGGTGGATTGAGTTTAAGAGTCGTGAGATCTCTTTGCAGCTCTATAAAACCTTGGTTAGACTGCAATTGAAATACTGCATCCAGTTCTAGTCGCTCTATTATAGGAAAGATGTGGGTGCTTTGGAGAGGGTTCAGAGGAGGTTTACCAGGATGCTGCCTGGACTGGAGGGCTTATCTTATGAAGAGAGGTTGACTGAGCTCGGACTTTTTTCATTGGAGAAAAGAAGGAGGAGAGGGGACCTAATTGAGGCATACAAGATAATGAAAGGCATAGATAGAGTCGATAGCCAGAGATTATTTCCCAGGGCAGAAATGACTAACTCGAGGGGTCATAGTTTTAAGCTGGTTGGAGGAAAGTATAGACGGGATTTCAGAGGCGGGTTCTTTACACAGAGAGTTGTGAGAGCATGGAATGCATTTCCAGCAGCAGTTGTGGAAGCAACGTCATTGAGGATATTTAAGAGACTACTGGACATGCTTATGGTCACAAAAATGTGAGGGTGCATACATGAGGATCACTGGTCGGCATAACATCATGGGCTGAAGGGCCTGTTCTGTGCTGTACTGTTCTATGTTCTATGTTCTAACATTGGAAATGGTCAGCATGGCTTTGTAAGGTGCAGGTCATGCTTCACAAATCTTTTTGAATCCTTTGAGAATGTTACAAAACACATTTATGGCTCATTCAGAAAGTACGAGGCATGGGATACAGGGAAATCTGCCTGTTTGGATACAGAAATCCTGGCCCTAGAAGACAGATGGTGATGACAGATGGAAAGTATTCAGCCTGGACCGCGGTGACCAGTCGTGTTCTGCAGGGATCGGTTCTGGGACTTCTGCACTTTGTGACTTTTATAGATGACTTGGATGTGTGAGTGCAAGAGTGGGTTAGTAAGTTTGACGATGATACGAAGATTGGTGGAGTGGTGGATAGTGGGGAGGGCTGTTGTAGGTTGCAACGGGACATTGACAGGATGCAGAGCTGGACTGAGAAGTGGCAGATGGAGTTTAATCTGGAAAAGTGTGAGGTGATCAATTTTGGAAGATCGAAGTTGAATGCAAAATATAGAGGTAAAGACATTTTTCTTGGCAGTTTGGAGAAACAGAAGGACCCTGAGTTCCACATCCATAGTTCCCTCAAAGTTGTCACCAAAGGTGATAGGGTTGTTTAAAAGGAATATATTGTGTTGAATTTCATTGGCTGGGGGATTGCGTTTTAAAGCCCATTATGCTGAGATTATGCTGCAGCTCTAAAGAGCCCTGGTTAGACCCCACTTGGAATATTATCTTCAGTTCTGGTCCCCCTATTACAGGGAGAATGTGGAAGCTTTAGAGAGGGTAAAGAGGAGATTTGTCAGGATGCTGAATATACTGGACAGCATGCCTTATGAAGAAAGTTTGAGGGAGCTAAGGCTTTTCTCATTGGAATGAAGAAGGATGAGGGGCAACATGGTAGAGGAGAACAAGCTGATGAGAGGCACAGAGACAGTGAATATTGAGAGACATTTTCCCCATGACGTAAATAGCTATTACAAGGGAGTATAACTTCAAGGTGATTATCGGATGGTTCAGGGGAGATTTCAGAGTTAGGAGTTTTACACATAGATTGGTGGGTAAGTGGAATGCACTGCCAGCGGTGGCAGTAACAGTTGATGTATTAGCGACATTTAATATACTTTTGGATAGGCACATGGATGATCGTAAAATGAAGGGCATGTAGTTTAGTTCAATGTTACGGTCGGATAAAAGATTGCCATGACATCAAGTGCCGAAAAGGTTTGTGCTGCGTTGTTCTGTGTTCTACGTTCTGCATGTGCGTAATGCGCTCAGATTAGTGCAAAAGGATTTGACATTCAGGGGTAGCTAGTGAACTGGATACAACGTTGACTTGATGGTAAGATACAGAGGGTGATGGGATATATGTTGTTTTTCTGATTGGAGGCATGTGACCAGCGGTATAGTGGGCCTACTGTTGTTTGTTATTTGAAGAAATGGTTTGGATGGGAATATTGGTTACCTTGTAAGTATTTTTTTTTGGGTGACACTGACATTGGTGGTAAAGTGGACAGTGAAGAAGGTTATCTATAATACAACAGGATGAACAGTACTTCTGGGATAGTGCCCAGAAGAATAGCAGATGTAGTTGAATTGAATAAAAGTGAAGTGCTCCATTTTGGTGAAACAAACCAGGTTGAGACTTGTACAGTTAATGATCGGGTCCTGGGTAGTGTTGTCAATCAGAGACCTAGGGATGCAGGTACACAGTTCTTTGAAAGTGGTGTCACAGGTAGACAGGCAGGTGAAGCATGCGTTTCGAATGCTTACCTTCTTTGGGCAGAGAATTAAAAGAAGGAAAATGATGTCATATTGTATGAGTGCAAAACATTGGTGAGGTTACCATGAAACAATAGTTGATCAGCAGGAAGAACTCATCTGGTTCACTTACCTCCTTTTGGGAAAGACATCTGACATTGTAACCTGGTGTGGCCGACATGTGACTCCAGACGCACAGAAATATGGCTGACTCTAAGCTACCCTCTGTCCAATTATTAGTGGGTCAAAGAAATCTGGTATAATCAGAGACGTCCTCAATCCATGAAGGAATAAATGAAAGTATATACCTTCCCTCCCTACCTTTGCAAACACTTCCAGCTGCAGCAATTCATATTGGCTTTGTAACACCATTCAGGCCATGGACACTCTCTGTAATACTCTCAGCACCATCAGCAACTTCACCTCTCCCTGTTCCTATTGTGACATTAAACACTGACAATGATTCCCCTTCCCACTGCCCTCCACCTGAAAAGAGGCCCATTGCAAATCCTTTAAAACTTACTCCTAAAACTCTTTCTCACTTCAGGAATTTAAGTACTTTTTGGTGATGTTCTAAGCCTCTTAATCTAATATAACCCTTTTTGTCCTGAGTGAGAGACCGATGGGGATTTCTTGCTGAAGCTTTGTCCGTTTCAGTCGAGTGCCTTTTTGTTGAGTGTTTTACACTGTTCCTTCAAATGCTTTTCACTATTCATTTACAGGTACATTTTTCAGTCTGTTTAGCCAATTTATATTGGTCTGTTCTTTCAAAAAAATTAATTGGCTATTTTTTGTTTCCAGTTGTAGACTGCCCTTCCTGCGATTCACTGTAAAACTTTATATTTCTTTAGAATAATTTTCAGGAGGATCTCTCCTGGTGACATT
>NW_025200426.1:0-6534 GCF_004010195.1 Chiloscyllium plagiosum | reverse complement strand
GTGATTGTATTCTGCTGTTATTGAATCCAGAACCTGAACTGTGTTCATTCTGTCAGCAGCGGTTTACTTCATTGGATGGGAGTTATCTCTTTAAATGAACTAAGGTCTAATTTTTCAGGTATCAATCACATCAACCATGATTTCTCTCCCATGAGATAAGACTGGTAGATATCCATTTACTGCCCTGTTCTTGGGTCTTTTATTCATTTCTCAGGTTTGATTTGTATTTACAAATGTTTTCACACATTCAGGATTTATGAATGTGCTTCATAGCATCTGACGTCGTTGTGAAGTGTAGTCACTGTTGTGGGAGATACAACAGATAAATAGTGCTGATGTGCAGTGGGAATCCATTTCCACAGTGAGAACACGTGAATGATTTCTCATCAGTGTCAACATGTTGATGGGATTCAGTTCCTGGGAAGTTATAAAGCGCTTCCCACGCCCGTTGGTGTATATGTAGGATGGATGAATTAAGTGCATCCTTTCCCAAATTCGGAACGTATAAATGGCCTCTCGCCAATGTGAATTATCTCGTGTCTCAGTAAATTTGACTAGTGAGAGGTCCTTCCCCACATTCAGAGTAGATGAATGGGCTCTCTCCATTGTGAAAATGTTTGTATTTCAGCAGGTTGCTGGAATCAATTAATTTCCTCCTACCCACAGCAGATGAATGGTCTCTTCTCTGTGTGATGTCTCTCGTGTCTCAACAGACTGAATGACTGACTGTATCCTTTTCCACAGTTAGAGCAGGTGAACGGCGTCTCTCCAGTGAGTTCACAGATGTAAAATGAGATCAGATGTTGGCCTGATCACACTCCCACTTTGTGAACACTTGAATTGTTTCTCATCAGTCTGAACATATTGATAGTGCATCAGTTCTTGAGAAATTAAAAAAAAACATTTGGTACATTCTGGACAATTAATAAGTCTCTTATCAATGTGAACCCACTGGCGTATCAGCAGGTTAGATAACTGAGCAAATCCTTTCCTGCACTCCGAACAGTTGAAAAGATTAGTTTCCAGTGTGGCTGCACTGATGAATTTTCAGAGCAGATGAGTAATTGAATCCTTCCCTCAGTCACTACATTTCCAGATTCTCTCCAGTGTCCCTCCATTTATATCTTGAAAATCCAGATGATTGGCTGAATCCGCACTCACATACAGACCATGAGAATGGTTCCACTCCCCTGTGAATTAGATTTCTCCTTTCATTTTCAAAGATCGATGAGTTTCAGGCAACATCAATCAGAGCAACTCCAACAAATTCTGATGCGACGCTTCATTTCAGTTTCCCTACTGCAAATCCTCACCTTTAATATTTCTGAAATTAAACTAGAAACAGCCCAGTAAGAGAGAACTTCTAAAAACCTAAAATCATAATTTTCGTTCTTTGTCGGATGTCGATCTTCCAGAAAATGTCAGCATTTATAGCCCGTTGCTAATTTTACTGGACAAGGCGACGATGAGCGGCCTTCTTGAACAAGTGCTGTCCATGTACTGTTGATAGACCCAAAATACAAAGAAGGGAAATTCAGAATTTTGACCCAGTGACACTGAAGGAATGGCAAAATATTTCCAGGTCAGTATGGTAAGTGATTTGTAGGGTATTCCTAACGAGCTACTGACTTTTCCTTTTAGATAGAAAAGGAAATATGGTTGTGAGTTTGAAAGGTACTTTTGAAGGAGTTTTGGTGAATTTATGCAGTGCATCTTGTGGATATTACTCACTGCATGTGTAAGTGTTTGGAGGTGGAGTAAGTCGATCTTTGTCGATGTTGTGTCAGTCATTTGGTGCTGATCAATTCGGCTGCTCCGTTCTGGATGTTGTTTAGCTTTGCCATATTGTTGGAACTGCACGCAGGAGTCCTCAAGAAGGTCATGACTGAAATGTCTCTTGCTCCTCGGATGTTGACTTATGTGCTGTGCTTCTCCTGCGCCATGGTTTTCCAACACTGCACTGTCCAGGCAAGCAGGGAGAATCCTTTTTTTTTTACTTCTGTCTTATAAAGGAGTAAAGAATAGGTTGGGAGAGAATCCGAAGAAAGAAAAGAACAGTTGTACAAAGGAGTGGATAACGTTTGGCTCGCATAGTGAATAGCTGTTAATGGAGACTGCTGGTCTCTAACCATAGGTGGCATGTAATGGCAGGCTATCTGACAGATAGGCTTCAGAGAATAAAGAAGTCATAGAGTCATAGAGACGTACAGCATGGAAACGGACCCTTCGGTCCAACCTGTCCATGCCAATGAGATATCCCAACACAATCTAGTCCCACCTGCCAACGCCCGACCCATATCCCTCCAAACCCTTCCTATTCATATACTCATCCGAATGCCTCTTAAATGTTGCAATTGTACCAGTCTCCACCACATCCTCTGGAAGCTCATTCCATACACGTACCACCCTCTGTGTGTAAAAAGTTGTCTCTTAGTTCTCTTTTATATTTTCCCTCCTCACCCTAAATCTATGCCCTCTAGTTCTGGACTGACAGACCCCAGGGAAAAGACTTGCTCTATTACTCCTATCGATGTCCCTCATAACTTTGGAAACTTCTATGTGGTCACCCCTCAGCCTCCAATGCTCCAGGGAAATCAGCCCCAGCCTATTTATCCTCTCCCTGTAGCTCAAATCCTCCACTCCTGGCAACATACTTGTCAATCTTTTCTGAACCCTTTCAAGTTTCACAAAGTCTTTCCGATAGGAAGGAGACCAGAATTGCATGCAACATTCCAACAGTGGCCTAACTAATGTCCTGTACAGCCGCAACATGACCTCCCAATTCTGTACTCAATACTCCGACCAATAAAGGAAAGCATACCAGACGACTTCTTCACTATTCTATCTTCCTGGGACTCCACTTTCAAGGAGCTATGAATCTGCACTCCAAGGTTCTCTGTTCATCAACACTCCCTAGGACCTTACCATTAAGTGTATAAGTCCTGAGAAGATTCGCTTTCCCAAAATGCAGCACCTCACATTTATCTGAAGTAAACTCCATCTGCCAATTCTCAACCCAATGTCCCATCTGGTCCAGATTCTGCTGTAATCTGATGTAAACCTCTTTACTGTCCACTACACCACCAATTTTGATGAATCTGCACTCCAAGGTTCTCTGTTCATCAACACTCCCTAGGACCTTACCATTAAGTGTATAAGTCCTGAGAAGATTCGCTTTCCCAAAATGCAGCACCTCACATTTATCTGATGTAAACTCCATCTGCCAATTCTCAACCCAATGTCCCATCTGGTCCAGATTCTGCTGTAATCTGATGTAAACCTCTTTGCTGAGCACTACACCACCAATTTTGGTGTCATTTGCAAACTTACTAACTGTACCTCTTATGGTCACATCCAAAAAATTTATGTAAATGACAAAACGTAGAGGACCTAGCACCGATCCTTGTGGCACGCTACTGGTCACTGGCCTCCGGTCTGAAAAACAACCCTCCACCACCACCCTCTGTCTTCTACCTTTGAGACAGTTCTGTATCCAAATGCCTAGTTCTCTCTGTATTCCATGATACCTAATCTTCCTAATCAGTCTCCCATGGGGAACCTTGTTGAACGCCTTACTGACGTCCATATAGATCACATCTACTGCTCTGCCCTCATCAATCCTCTTTGGTTCTTCTTCAAAAAACTCAATCACGTTTGTGAGACATGATTTCCCATGCACAAAGCCATGTTGACTATCCCTAATCAGTCCTTGCCTTTCCAAATACATGTACATGCGGTCTCTCAGGATTCCCTCCAACAACTTGCCAACTACTGAGGTCAGGCTCACCGGTTTATAGTTTCCTGGCTTCTCTTTACGGCCCTTCTTAAACAGTGGCACCACGTTTGCCAAACTCTAGTCTTCCGGCACCTCACCTGTGACTATTGATGATACCAATATCTCAGCAAGAGGCCAGGTAATCACTTCTCTAGCTTCTCACAGAGTTCAGGGGTACACCTGATCAGGTCCTGGGGATTTATCAATCTTTAACCGTTTCAAGACATCCAGCACTTCCTCCTCTGGAATCTGGACATTTCGCAAGATGTCACCATCTATTTTTCTACAATCTATATCTTCCGTATCCTTTTTAACAGTAAATACTGATGCAAAATATTAATGTAGTATCTCCTCCATTTTCTGTGGCTCCACACAAAGGCCGCCTTGCTGATCTTTTAGGGGCCCTATTCTCGCCCTAGTTACCCTTTTATCCTTAATGTATTTGTAAAAACCCTTTGGATTCTCCGTAATTACATTTACCAAAGCTATCTCATGTCCCCGTTTTGCCCTCATGAGCTACCTCTTATGTATACTCCTACGTCCTTTATACTCTTCTTAGGATTTATTCGATCTATCCTGTCTATACCTGACATATGCTTCCTTCTTTTTCTTAACCAAACCATCAATTTCTTTCGTCATCCAGGATTCACTATACTTACCCGCCATCCCTTTCACCCTGACAGGAATACACTTTCTCTTGTTATCTCATTTCTGAAGGCTTTCCATTTTCCAACCGTCAGTTTACCTGCAAACATCTGCCTCAATCAGCTTTCAAAGTTCTTGCCTAATACTGTCAAAATTGGCCTTTCTCCAATTTCGAACTTCAACTTTTGGATCTGGTCTATCCTTTTCCATCACGACTTTCAAACGAATGGAATTATAGTCGTTGGCCCCAAAGTGTTCCCCAATGACACCTCAGTAACCTGCCCTGCCTTATTTCCCAAGAGTAGGTGAAGTTTTGCACCTTCTAGAGTAGGTACATCCACATACTGATGTACACACTTAAGAAGTTCCTCTCCATCTAAACCTTTAACACTATGGCAGTCCCAGTCGATGTTTGGAAAGTTAAAATCACTTACCATAGCTACCCTATTATTCTTACAGATAGCTGAGATTTCCTCACAAGTTTGTTTCTCAATTTCCCTCTGACTGTTGGGGAGTTTATAATAGAATCCCATTGAGGTGATCATCCCTTTCGTATTTCTCAGTTCCACGTATATAACTTCCCTGGATATATTTCCTGGAATATCCTCCCTCATCACAGCTTTAATGCTATCCCTTATCAAAAATGCCACTCCCTATCCTCTCTTGCCTCACTTTCTATCCTTCCTGTCGCATTTGTATCCTGCAACAGTAAGCTGCCATGCATGCCCATTCCTAAGCCATGTTTCTGTGATTACTATGATATCCCAGTCCCATGTTCCTAACCATGCCCTGAGTTCATCTGCCTTCCCTGTTAGGCTCCTTGTATAAAATAAATGCTGTTTAATTTACGAGTCCTACTCTGTCCCTGCCTGCCCTGACTGTTTGAATCACTTCTGTTCTCAGCTGTAACCGTCTCAGATCGATCCCTTTCCTCACTATCTCCCTGGGTCCCACCCCACCCCACCTTACTAGTTTAAATCCTCCCAAGCAGTTCTATCAAAATTCCTGCCAGTAAATTCGTCCACTTCCGATTTAGATGCAATTCGTCCTTCTTGTACAGGTGACTTCTACCCAAAAAGAGATTCCAATGATCCAGAAATGTGAATCCTTCTCCTCCGCCATACATTCATCTGCTCACTCCTCCTATTCCGGCCCTCACTAGCTCGTGGCACTAGGAGTAATCCAGATATTGCTACACTTGACGACCTCCATTTTAAATTTCTGCCTAACACTCTGTAATCTCCTTTCAGAGTCTCAACCTTTTCCCTTCCTATGTCGTTGGTTCTAATGTGGACAATGACCTCCTGCTGGCCCCTCTCCTCCGTGAGAACATTCTGCACCCTCTCTGAGACATCCTTACACGTGGCACCAGGGAAACACCATTCTGCTTTATCTCTGCTGGCCACAGAAACGTCTGTCTGTATCTCGAACTACAGAATCTCCTAATGCAATTGATCTCTTGGAAGCCGACGTACCCCACGTTGCATTAGAGCCAGTCTCAATACCAGAAAACTGGCTGTTCCTGCTACGTTCCCCTGAGAATCCATTACCCCCATTATTTCCCAAAACAGCATGCCTGTTTGGAATGGGTATATCCAGAATACTCCTGCCCTAGGTTGCTACCTCTCTTACCCTTCCTGGAGTTAACCTATCTATGTGACTGTATCTGCAACTTTTCTCCCTTCCTATAACTGCCATCCTCAAATTTCTCATCACTTCTATCTGTCTCTCCAACCGATCCACTCGATTTGATAAGATTCGCATTCAACAGCATTTATGGCAGATATAATCCGCAATACCCCTTAAACACTCTTTAAACTCCCACATCTGACAAGAAGTTATATCACTGCAAAGGCAATTTGTGTTCCTTCACAATCTACAGGCCCAGAAGATAACACCGTCTTATTCCTCTACAAATACTGTCCCAGGTTAACTTAATAGCTATGGCTAATATTTTAAGTTTAATCAAGAGACTTATCTCCAAAAACATATAAACAAGAAAGAACCTACTGTACTCACTCATACAGCCTTTCTCTTGGACAGATTTAAAAAACAATTAACTTTTCTGATTCTATGCTGTAAACTTCGCCCAACAGTTCCTCCAAGATTAGTTT
>NW_025200425.1:5335-6533 GCF_004010195.1 Chiloscyllium plagiosum | reverse complement strand
AAGTTGTGGATGTTTATTTCAGCTGCTTCCTTCCTTTTCATGGACTTTTAAAAACTCTTACAGTCTGTTTTTTAACATATCTGGCCCATATATTCTATAGTTCCTTCTTAATCAACTGTTTTGTAGTCTTTGTTTTAATACTGTCAATCCTTAGACTGTTTACAGGAGTGAGAAATCCCTTCAAAGAAAACACGTATAATACTCAGACTTGTAATAGTGCCAAATAAGGGACTGTAGGGTTGGAATTAAAATTATTTGTTCTGTTGCTCATTAGGGTCTTGTTGATTGAGGTATAGAAGAGGGCATTGCATAATTATTTAGATAAAAATAGTCTATAAAGATATAGGGAAAAAGCACAAGGCTGGCCCGAGAAATGATGCTTGTGTTTGATGAGCTGGTGCAAGCACAGAATGAGTGGGCAGAATGAGTTTGAGTTTGATTTATTGTTGTCACATGTACCACGAAACAGTGAAAAATGTTATTTTGCATGCTATACAGGCAGATTGTCCCATACAAAGTGCATCGGGGTAGCAGAACAGAGTGTAGAATACAGTGTTACAGCCACAGAGAAAGTGCAGGGTAAGAGATAAGAAATAACATTTGAGAGGTCCGTTCAAAAGTCTGATAACAGCAGTGAAAGAAGCTGTTCTTGAATCTGTTTGTGCATTATTCACACTTTTACACCTTCTGCCCACCAGGGGAGGGTGGAAGAGGGTATAACCGAGGTGGGAGTATTCTGTGATTATGTTGGTTGCTTTCCTGAGGCAGTGAGAAGTATAGATGGAGCCAATGAATGGAAGGCTGTTTTGTGTGATAGACTGGTCTGTGTTCATGACTCTCTGTCATTTCTTTCAGTCATAGGAAGAACAGGTACGTTACTATACTGTAATTCATTGAGATAGGATGGTTTCTATGGTGCATCTATGCCTGTGTCTGTGTTGCAACAACTCTGAGATTCAGTGAAGTATTTAGAATCAGAGTCATAGAGATGTATCACAGAAACAGACCCTTCGGTCCAACCCGTCTGTGCTGACCAGATATCACAACCCAATCTAGTCTCACCTGCCAGCACCCAGCCCATATCCCTCCAAACCCTTCCTATTCATATACCCATCCAAATGCCTCTTAAATGTTGCAATTGTACCAGCCTCCACCAAAAACCACCCTCTGCGTGAAAAAGTTGCCCATTAGGTCTCTT
>NW_025200425.1:0-3927 GCF_004010195.1 Chiloscyllium plagiosum | reverse complement strand
TGGAACAGCACAGCAGGTCAGGCAGCATCCAGGGCACAGGAGATTCGACGTTTCGGGCACAGGCCCTTCTTCAGGCCCTTCCATTCCTGAAGATGGGCCTGTGCCCGAAACGTTGATCTCCAGCATCTGCAGACCTCACTTTCTCCCTGAGCAGGAATTTGACAGAGAAGAGGGGTTTAGAGGAAAAAGATAGAAATTCCTTCTCCTGAAGGATCAAGAGCCAAGGACACTAATTTAAAATGACTGGTAAAAGAATAAATCGAAACAGGAGGAAACATCTATTTACACAGCTCATGGTTTGGATCTGGAAAACACTGCCTGAGAGTGTGGCAGCAACATATGGAGTGGGGCTGGAAATTTGAAATAGCTGGAATCAGTTGAATAGAACTGACACAGATTATGAATGGTCTTCCTTTTAGGTTGCAGCCATTCAATGATTGTATGGGCACAACTTTCCCGGTCTGGTGGAGGTAAGTTTGGGAGCTTGCAGGATGGTAAACTGCCTGGAATTCACATCAGGTCAAAAACCTGACCTGTCTAATCTTTCCGGTGGTGAGATTGAAATAAAGCAGGGACAGCATTTGGAGAGAGTTAAAAGACTAATTTTGAGGTTCTTTAGCTTTCAGTCATGCAATTCTGAGCCATGGAATAAGGACCTGGACCTGCCAACAGCTCACTGGGATCTCTGAGGTGATAAAGTTTTATTCATTCTTTGGACAGAAGCTCTTTGACAAGGCCAGCATTAATTGGTCATGCCTCACTATCCTTAGGAAGAATCCTTCTTGAATTGACTGTAATCTATGTGGTGTAACTAGAGGTTATATAGGGAAGTTCCAGGATTTTGATCCAGTGATAGTGATATAATGGAGAAATAGTTCCTAGTCAGAAACTTGGAGGGGAATTTGGAGCTGATGGTGTTCCCATACATCTGCCACTCATATCATAGAGATGTACAGCATGGAAACAGACTCTTCGGTCCAACCCATCCATACTGACCAGATATCCCAACCCAATCTAGTCCCACCTACCAGCACACGGCCCATATCCCTCCAAACCCTTCCTATTCATATGCCCATCCAAATGCCTCTTAAATGTTGCAATTGTACCAGCCTCCACCACTTCCTCTGGCAGCTCATTCCATACACGTACCACCCTCTGTGTGAATAAGTTGCCCCTTAGGTCTCTTTTATATCTTTCCCCTCTCACCTTAAACCTATGCCCTCTAGTTCTGGACTCCCCGATCCCAGGGAAAAGAATTTGTCTATTCACCCTATCCATGCCCCTCTTAATTTTGTAAACCTCTATAAGGTCACCCCTCAGCCTCTGATGCTCCAGGGAGAAGAGCCCCAGCCTGTTCAGCCTCTCCCTATAGCTCAAATCCTCCAACCCTGGCAACATCCTTGTAAATCTTTTCTGAAGCCTTTCAAGTTTCACAACATCTCTCCAATAGGAAGGAGACCAGAATTGCACACAATATTTCAACAGTGGCCTAACCAATGTACTGTATAGCCGCAACATGACCTCCCATTCCTGTACTCAATACTCTGACCAATAAAAGAAAGCATACCTAACGCTTTCTTCAATATCCTATCTACCTGCCACTCCACTTTCAAGGAGCAATGAATCTGCACTCCAAGGTCTCTTTGTTCAGCACCACTCCCTCGGACCTTACCATTCAGTGTATGCATCCTGCTAAGATTTGCTTTCCCAAAATGCAGCACCTCGCATTTATCTGAATTAAACTCCATCTGCCACTTCTCAGCCCATTGGCCCATCTGGTCAAGATCCTGTTTTAATCTGAGTTAACCCTCTTTGCTGTCCACTACACCTCCAATTTTGGTTCATCTGCAAACTTACTAACTGTACCTCTTATGCTCGCATCCAAATCATTTATGTAAATGACAAAAAGTAGAGGGCCCAGCACCAATCCTTGTGGCACTCCACTGGTCACAGGCCTCCAGTCTGAAAAACATCTCTCCCCCACCACCCTCTGTCTTCTACCTTTGAGCCAATTGAGACGGCAGAGGCCATGGATTTTGAAAGTGTATTGAAGGAGCAACAGGTGATTGCCAACATTTTTGAAAATGGTCTAGACCATCACTCACCTTCAGGTGCTCTTCCCTGGTGTCAGCAAATACCACAGGATGAGAGCAACTTATACAGCTTCACTTTGTGCCTCTGCTGAGGGACAACAGCTAATACTACCAACAAACAACTCCAGCAAGCAGTACCTTAGCTCCTTTTACCATACTTGCATGTCCCACAGGACAGACAGGAGGGGCACAGAGATCCAAATGGAAGCCTGAACACATTGTCTACGCACAGAGAATCAGATCTCATGACAGTAGAAGTATCACTGATTCAGGAAGCTTAGGGATTTATAACAGTTCACTGCTTTCATTCACAGACTCCTGAAGATTCCTTCCCACTGCACTAGGTGCACATGCATTGTGAGTGGCTGACAATTACCTGTCATGGGGGGGACGGTAACTTCTCTGTGACTGTCACCTTTAAGTTATGCTGTCTTCTCTTGTACGAAGGAAAGATAAAGAGCTGTGAGTAGTTGGTAAAGCTTATCTTTGGATGAGGGAAATAAACATTTGTGTGGGTGACTGAGATGGATGGACGTGAGACAATAATAAGCTGATAGGATGGAGGTGTAGAATACCTGCAGCAACACGAATGAGTGAAGTTACAAGATGGGCTGACCTGTGGGGTGTTATGTAGATTTTGGTGTTTGAAAGTGTTTTGCCACTTATCTTTTATTCTCTCATGAACTCCTGATCTCCTGGTCCACTGATCCCAGGTTGGAAGGACCCACTCCTGCTGCTTTTATCCATGGTTGTCCTCTTCTTCCTGCTCGAGATACATCTGCCCCGACTGTAACCGCAGATCTGAGGCAGAATCTCCAGATAAGAGAGAGACAGAGAGAGAAGAAAGAGAGGCCTGGAGTTGCTGCAGTGCTGGTGGTTTTTGTAACCCATATGCTATTTTTGCTTTAATGATCAATCCATCCTTTGACAGAATGTGCACATTACACACCCTTCCTAATTGGTCAGGACTCTGAAGCAGGATGATAATTACCTTCCTGTCGAAAAGGGCAATGACTGGGTGTGCAAATGACTGGGTTAGCTTCCACATTGGAGAACTGCCTCAACATACAACAAGGGACTTTTGTGAGGGTGGCATGGTGGCTCGATGATTAGCATTGCTGCCTTAGCACCAAGGACCTGGGTCCAATTCCACCCTTGGAAACTGCCTGTGTAGAGATTGTGCATTCTCACTGTGTCTGTGTAGGTATCCTCCTAGTTCTCCAGGTTCGTCCCATACATGTGCAAGTTAGGTGGCTTGGCCATATGCTAAATTGCTCATGATGCACAGGCTGTGTGTGAATTAGCCATGGAAAATGTAAGATTACAGGGATAGGGTAGGCGGGTGGTATGATCTTCAGAGGGTTAGAGTCATTGAGTCATCAAGAAGTACAGCACGGAAACAGACCCTTCGGTTCAACTTGGCCATGCCAACCAGATATTCTAACCTAACCTAGTCCCATTTACCAGCACTTGGCCCATATCCCTCTAAACCCTTCCTATTCCTCCTCCAGATGCTTTTTAAATGTTGTAATTGTACCAGCCTCCACCACTTCCTCTGGCAGCTCATTCCATACACACACCAGCCTCTGCGTGAAAAATTTGCCTCTTAGGTTCCTTTTAAATTTAACCCCTCTCACCCTAAACATATGTCCTTTAGTTCTGAACTTAACCAACCCAGGGAAAAAAACCTTGTGTATATAACCTATCTATGCCCCTCATGATTTTATAAACCTCTATAAGGTCACCCCTCAGCCTCTGATGCTCGAGGGAAAACAGCCCGCGTCTGTTCAGCCTCTCCCTATATCTCAAATCCTCCAACCCTGGCAACATTCTT
>NW_025200424.1:972-6533 GCF_004010195.1 Chiloscyllium plagiosum | reverse complement strand
CTTGGAACTCACCCATCTGCCTGACAGCATGTGCGGCTTTCTCCCTTCCTGTAACTGCCATCTATTACATCCCCGAGCTCTTGTAAATTGCGTCTACCGGACGCTCCAACTGATACTTTCGTTCTGTCAGGATTCTCAATCAACGACATCTCTTGCAGTTATGATCCTCAGTAACACCTAAACCCTCCCGAAACTTTCACATCTAATACAAAGTATGAAGGAACTCATACTACAATGGTCATTCTAAAAGTTGAAAGATTTCATTTGCATTCGTTCAATATTACATTCCGTGACACTGCAATCCTGGTGCCATAAAGTCTGTATCTTATTATTCTGCTCCACAACAAACTGATCGAGGAGTAGTGCTTCAAAGGCTAGTGCTTCCAAAATACATTATAGAACTATATCCTGTTATTGTGTGATTTTTAACATTGTCCACCCCAATCTAACACCAGCACCTCCAAATCAAAAATATCCACACAGTTTGTCATTCTCCTTTCCATATACTTTGAGTAATTTTGTTTTAATTATCAACTCGTTAAATTTAGCAGATTAAAGAAACGTGTTGACTTGATCCAGAACTGATCCTGACCCCGTCTGACACCTATGTCACATCTGTTAGTGTGACCAGTGGAGGGGTGGGACTAGAAATGGAAACAGGAGCAGGAAGGGAACGATCGACTGTTGAGCCTAACATCAGTGATGGCTAGGTTATCTGAGGGCATTCTGAGGGTTAGGATTTATATGCATTTAGAAAGGCAAGGACTGATTAGGTACAATCAACGTGGGTTGGGCTGTGGAAAGCATATGTCATTAATTTGATTTAGTTTTTTGAAGAGATGACAAAGAAGATTTCTGAAAGCACTTTGGCAGACATGGTCTATATGAACTTCAGCAAAGTGTTCTTAAGATTCCGATTGGTAGACAGATTAGTAACGATCAGTCACATTGGATCAAGGGGAGCGAGCTAATGGGATTCAAAGTTTTGCTTCAAGGTAGAGGGTTGTTCTTCCGAATGGAGGCCTGTGACAAGGGGTATTCTGCAGGAATCAGTACAGAGTTCACTGCATTTCATGTTTCATATAAACATGGTTAGTAAATTATCAGATTACATCAAAATGGTGGTGTAGTGGACAGTGAAGATGATTACCTCAGTGTAGAACGGAACGATAATCACATGGGCCAATGAGACAAGGAGTGGCAGTTGAAGTTTATTTTCGATAAATATGAGCATTTATATTTTTGAAAGGCACATTAGAGCAGGAATTATACACTGAATGCTAAGGACGTGAGGAGTGTTGCTAAATAAAGAGAAGATGGCTGCAGGCGTACAGTTCCTTGCAAGTAGAGTCGCAGGTCGAGAGAGTAGTGTTGAACGCATTTTGCATACTTGCTCGATTTGGTCAGAGTACTGACTATAGGAGTTGCTACGGCATGTTGCACCTGTGTAGGACGTTCGTGAAGTCACTTTAAGAATATTGCACACAATTAGGCTGCCTCTTCTAAAAGAAGAATGTTGTCATACTTGACAGGTTGCAGAGAAGATTGACAAGAATGTTCAAGAATAGGAGGGTTTGAGCGACAGAGACAAACTGAATAGGCAGAGGTTTGGCCCCTGGAGTATCGAAGGCAGGGGAGTGACGTTATAAAGATTTATAAAGTTATGACAACAAGTTATGTTTCCCAAGAGAGTGGAGTCCAAAACCGTATGCCATAGGTTGAAGCTGAGCACGGAAAGATTTAGAAAATATATTCGAGAAACTTTTTTCACAACGAAAGTTGTGCTTGTACGGAGAGTGCTGTCAGAGGAAATAGTGAAGGTTGACCCAGTTACACTTGGAAAAATGATTACGACAAATGCCCCACACCCCTCTCGGCGCCCATGTTCACAAGCCTCATTCCTGATAAAAGGTTTTTGTCCGAAATGTCGATTCTCCTGTTCCTCTGATGCTGCTTGGCCTGTTGTGTCTTTTTCAGCACCACACTCTCGACTCTTATCTCCAGCATCTGCTGTCCTCACTTTCTTCTATCTATTCGCCATGCACAGGTTGGACGAAAGGATCTGTTTCCGTGTTGTATGCAGTTCTGATTCTATAAAAGGGTTACAGTGAAGTTCTAAAAGAACCATTGGAATGCAATTCTCTTCCCTATATGTTTATCTTGCCTCTGTGCTAACATTGATTTAAAACTGCATAAGTGACGTATTTGACATGCAAGTGAATCGCGAATAATGGGATTCACACAAGAAAGCTGGCTGAGCGCACAATCTGATCAGCCACGATCTAAGTGCCGAGTTGAAAAGGCTGAAAGTGTTAAGTGACTCACTCCTGCTCCTCTGTGTTATGTTCCCGGTTCCATTCAGCTGCGCAATCCTGCTAGATGGGAGCAGTTGGAGGCCAATTAGTACTATATTCTGATGCACATAAACAGACCATTGGACAACTGACGACTACAATAAACGGTTTAGGGTGATTTATAAAATGTATTTGGAAAATCCAGTCTGAGAATGAAAGAAGCTTCTCATCTCTCCTGACAGAGCTTGTCCGTCCGCAACTTGTGCTTTGCTTGTTGATCATACTGTGGATCCAGATTCACGATTATTGCAGCCATCATACGTTGCCAACCGATGGCTCATATAATCCTCTGGTCTCCTTGATTTCAAAATTCAATAATATAACTTCAAGGAAACAGCACCCAATAAATTTCCAAAATGAAAATACAAGAACATCAGAAACAGGAGCAGATCTTTTGACCCCAAGCCTGCAATTCCTATTAATAAGGTCTTCACTAATCTGCTCCAGATTTCAAATCTGTTCTAATGTCCCATTTTTATGGCCCCAACTCTCTGACAAGTCAACATCCATTTACAATCTCTTTACGCATTTTCAACAACCGACCGACACTGAGAATGTGGACTAGAGAATTCCTCACATTCACCACTCTATGTTTTTGAAGAAAGCACTCCCTACTCCTATACCATGTACTACTTCTATGAATAAAAGTGGTGTACACAAGGGTTCGGGTATGAGTGACTGGCCCTGACATCAAAGCAGTGGTTTACTGAAGCTGATGTCAAAGAGCTAAACAAAATTAGAATGAATGGTAATCAGTGTAAACTCCCCACTTTTTGGAGTCAATCGTGGCATAAAGGAAATTGTCCATGGTTGTGGATGTCAATCCTCCCAGTCCCAGGACATCTATGCGGAACACCCCCAGGGTAGCATTCTCGGCACAAACATCTTTCCTCAACAAAAAGATCAGACGTGGGGCTGGTCACTGAAGATCACATAATGTTCAGAACAATGTTTTATCCATTAGCTCCGGAAGCACTCTGAGTCCAAGTGCAGTAAGACCGGGGCAATATTTAAGCTTGTGCTCTTAAAGTGCCCTTAACATTCATGTAACAGTGCTGCAAAACACCGCAACATATCACAGTTAAAAATGTAGAGTTTAATCAGCACACTGTAACCGTTCGACGAAAAGAGCGGTTGCCCATTCAGTCCCTCCAGTCTATCACACAGGAAGAGAAAAAAATCTATTGTTATAGATCACAGTCCCTTAAAATATTTTATGACGGTAGTCGAGAGGCGATTTGTTTCGTATTTTAAAGGTAAACGTGAAGTGGCTGTTACAGATTCAATGTGACTGGTGAAATGACTCAGCATAAAGCAAAACAACATTTATTTAAGTACCACAGATAAAATGCAAAAAATAAATAGTATTTTAGATTAAGGCATCTCGATTGGAAAACATAATAGAATAACAGATACAGTATCTATTACAATTAAAATTTCCAATCAAGGGACCTACCCTAAACACACCACTTGGCAAAAAGGAAAATTCAGACACGTGTTCTCACAAACAGTTCTCCAATCCAGGAGGGAAAAATTCTAAAGAAAACTCAGAGAGAGTAGCAGCAGGAGACATTCACATATAATGGAGCAGAAGCTGCAGAGAGAGACTGCTCCACGTTTGTTTGCGTCTCCAGTGTTGTTGGTGCACACGTGGTCTTTAACGTGGTTTGCTGGCTGTAAGGAGGGAAGCAATATTTTTTGTGTGAATCCTCTAGGAGGCATTTCCCCCGAGAAAACAGACTGGTGCTCTCTATGTCGGTAAGAAGCTGGTGGGAATGGCTAACTGTTTCAGAAAGAAGTTATTGTGGCTGCTATCAGGATTGTGAAAAAACATGATGGTCATTGCAGGTTGACACACACCGAGTGCATAATAATGTGGGGAGAATTTACTCAGAGCCTCTACCTCTCTCTCAATAGCCATGGAGCTCACAGAGATACATAGTATTAGGAAATCCGCATTAAACTGATGAATGAGACTCTAAATGCAAATAATGATAGTACTGTTCATGTTGATCTTGTCTTGTGCACGTCGTGTGCAGTGTTCCCTGTGTGCCTTACGTTGTTCAAATTTTTACTCACCCTATGACCTATATATTTTTGCTTACCATGATTTTTCTATCCTGCTCGCAAACAATGTATTTTTTTCACGGTATTCGGGTACATGTGACAATAAATCAAATCAATCATCCTCAGTAGAGTATTGAATTTCTCATTTTATCAATGTCTCTTTTGGAAATACATGATCCCCAACGACACTCAACATTCAAAGTAACCATCTCTTCTTCTCTCACAGGGCTACAAGGTTAGCACTCAGTTTATTTCCTCTCTCCTCGTGGCACGAATATCTGTGACGATGGCAAGGAGATAATTCCCTGCACAAACGAGATCAAAAATAAAGTATTCGCCACTTGGGATTCATGACAGCCTATAATCCGACAACTACGCTCAGACAACAACTCACCCGAACAAAAGACCCCATACCCATCATGTGTAAGACTATTTAAAAGAAACCATGCAAATACTGCATGAAACACGACACAGGATAAACAGGTAAGTCGCAAGCAATCCGCAATCACGATGAGCGACGAGCGATTAAACGCCACGCTCAGCTGTCCCCAGTCACCATACACTCAGATGTCAAGAACTACAAATTAGACTAGAGTAGCAAAACGACTGTAGGACAAGCTAATCCGAGGACAGCCAGAGAATTCCGAAAATCACTGCACTCATCCACGGAATCCATCAATAAATACAGACCCATACCCATTATACTGGCAACTACAATGAACAAATGGAACCGGCAGTGGTAACTTAACCAAATAAATTCCAGAACACACAATACAGTAGTGTTTCACAAAAGGCAGCAATGCACTGAAAATGGCACCCAGGCAGGGTCCGAAGCGTCTGCAAAGGAGTTGCTCATCTCGACAAATATATGCACAACCATTGTAACAAGCACACGAGCGACAAATCTTTGCACAAAACTTGAAGTCAAATCTGCGTGCAGTGCCCCAAATAAATGCTCATCAAGGTCCAACAATTGCAGGAAGGTCGCTTTACGTATGTACTTCAACCATCTTACAATGAAAGACAACATACCACATAATGTAAGGTTTGTGAAGGTTTGTAGCTCATGTTGAGGTTTAGGGGGCAAGTTTGCTCGCTGAGCTGTAGGTTTGATATCCAGACGTTTCATTACCTGGCTAT
>NW_025200424.1:0-894 GCF_004010195.1 Chiloscyllium plagiosum | reverse complement strand
AGAAGTTTCAGAAATGACAGCCAGACTACTAAGACCTCTCGGAATCCTAGTAGCATACAAACCCACCAACACTCCCTAACAAAAACGAACAAACTTAAAAGACCCAGTACAACCCATGGACAAAACCAACGTCATCTACAAAATTCAATGCAAGGACTGCCACAAACACCACGTAGGACAAACAGGAAGAAAGTTAGCCACCAGGCTACACGAAAAGCAGCTAGCCACAAAAAGACACGACGCTCTCTCCCTTGTAGCCCGACACACGGATGAAAAAAAACACCATTTCGACTGGGACAACACATCTATCCTGGGACAGGCTAAGCAAAGACATGGCAGAGACTTCCTAGAGGCTTGGCACTCCAGCCACAATGCCATAAACAAACACATAGATCTCGGCGCCATCTACCAACCCCTGAAAAAACGAGCAGGAAATGACATCACCACAAACCCCAGGAACCTCATCCAGGAGAAAGATATAAATAGAAAGCAGGAGACAACAGCTTCGCTTCACTTGGATGTCACCACTGATTATGTTACATAACCAGCTAATGAAACGTCTGGATATCAAACCTACAGCTCAGCGAGCAAATGTCTCCCCTATACCACATAATGCACCAACTAATTATACCCCGATATGTATGGTTGTTTGGTGACTCATGATCTAGGGCATGCATGCCCTTTTGAACAACACTTTCGAACATCGCACCATTTAATCAATAGGAAATGAGATGGATACTATCTGCTGCTCACAACCAAATCATGCATCTGCCTTTAAAATTGCTGAGTTGCAAATACTGATACATCGAATGAGTAACTGCCTTCAGTCTGACGAGGGTGCTGTTATCTGGTAGTTTCTTAATTAAATAATTCTCACTTCATTTCGTATGTTCC
>NW_025200423.1:5716-6533 GCF_004010195.1 Chiloscyllium plagiosum | reverse complement strand
GGTATTGAGGGAGCACTTTCTGTGGTACTGAGGAAGCACTTTCTGAGACATTGAGGGAGCACTTCCTGAGGTACTGAGTGAGAACTTTCTGAGGTATTGAGGGAGCACTGTCTGAGGAATTAAGGCAGCATTATCTGAGGTACTGTGAGAGAACTATCTGAGCAATTGATGGAGCACTATCTGAGGTATTGAGGTAGAACATTCTGTGGTATTGTGGGACCACTTTCTGAGGTATTGAGGGAGCAATATCTGAGGAATTGAGGGAGAAGTATCAAATGTATTGAGGGAGCACTTTCTGAGGTATTGAGGGAGCACTACCTGAGGTAATTAGGGAGAAATTTATGAGAAATTGAAGGAGAACTATCTGAGGTATTGAGGGAGAACTTTCTGATGTATTGAGGGAGAAATACCTGAGGTATTGGGGGAGCACTTTCAGAGGCATTGAAGGAGCACCTTCTGAGGTACTGAGGAAGCACTTTCTGAGGTACTGAGGGAAGAATTTCTGAGGTACTGAGAGAGCACTTTCTGAGGTATTGGAGGAGCACTGTCTGAGGTACTGAGGGAGCTCTTCCTGAGGTTTTGAGGGAGCACTGTCTGAGGTACTGAGGGAGGACTTTCTGAGTTCCTGAGCGAGCACTTTCTGAGGTACTGAGGAATAACTATCTGAGATACAGAGCGAGAACTATCTGAGGTATTGAGGTAGCTCTTTCTGAGGTATTGAGGGAACACTTTCTGAGGTATTGAGGAGCACTTTCTGAAATATTGAGGGAGCACTTTCTGAGGTACTGACGGAGAACTATCTGAGGTATTGAGGGAG
>NW_025200423.1:0-2090 GCF_004010195.1 Chiloscyllium plagiosum | reverse complement strand
GTATTGAGGGAGCACTTTCTGAAGTATTGAGGGAGCACTTTCAGAGGCATTGAGGGAGCACTTTCTGAGATACTGAGGGAGCACTTTCTGAGTTACAGAGGGAACACTTTCTGAGGTACTGAGAAAGCACTTTCTGAGGTATTGGAGGAGCACTGTCTGTGGTACTGTGGGAGCACTGACTGAGGTTTTGAGGGAGCACTGTCTGAGATACTGAGGGATCACTTTCTGAGTTACTGATGGAGCGCCTCCTGAGGTACTGAGGTAGCACTATCTGAGGTATTGAGGGAGAACTATCTGAGGTATTAAGGGAACACTTTCTGAGGTACTGAGGGAGCACTTTCTGAGGTATTGAGGGAGCACTGTCTGAAATATTGAGGGAGCACTTTCTGAGGTACTGAGGGAGAACTATCTGAGGAATTGAGTGAGCACTTTCTGACGTATTGATGGAGCACTTTCTGACGTACTGAGGGAGCACTTTGTGAGATATTGAATGAGCACTTCCAGAGGTATTGTGGGAGCACGATCTGACGTAGTGAGGGAGAACTATTGGAAAAATTGTGCGATCACTTTCTGAGGTATTGGGGGAGCACTATCTGCGGTAATGAGGCTGAACTATATGAGGTACTGTGGTAGCACTATCTGAAGTATTGAGGAACACTATCTGAAGTATTGAGTGAGCACTATCTGAGGTACTGAGGGAGCATTATCGGTGTATTGAGGGAGAAATATCTGATGTATTGAGGGAGAACGTTCTGAGGTATTGAGGGAGCACTTTCAGAGGCATTGAGGGATCACTTTCTGAGGTACTAAGGAAGCACTTTCTGAGGTACTGAGGGAACACTTTCTGAGGTACTGAGAGAGCATTTTCTGAGATTTGGAGGAACACTGTCTGAGGTACTGAGGGAGCACTTACTGAGGTTTTGAGGGATCACTGTCTGAGGTACTGAGGGAGCACTTTCAGAAGTACTGAGGGAGCACTTTCTGACGTACTGATGAAGGACTATCGAAGGTATTGACGGAGAACTATCTGAGGTTTGAAGGAGCACTTTCTGAGGTATTGAGGGAGCACTTTCTGAGCTTTTGAGGGAGCACTTTCTGAAATATTGAGGGAGCACTTTCTGAGGTACTGAGGGAGAATTATCTTAGGTATTGAGGGAGCACCTTCTGAGGTACTGAGGNNNNCTGAGGTACTGAGGGAGCACTTTCTGAGGTACTGAGGGAGCATTATCTGAGGTATTGAGGGAGCACTATCTGACGTAGTGAGGGAGCACTTTCTGAGGTATTGAGGGAGCACTATCTGAGGTAGTGAGGGAGAACTACCTGAAAAATTGTGGGAGCACATTCTGAGGTATTGGGGGAGCACTATCTGAGGTACTGAGGCTGAACTATATGAGATACTGTGGTAGCACTATCTGAAGTATTGAGGAACACTATCTGAAGTATTGAGTGAGCACTATCTGAGGTACTGAGGGAGCATTATCATTGTATTGAGGGAGAAATATCTGATGTATTGAGGGAGAACTTTCAGAGATATTGAGGGAGCACTTTCAGAGGCATTGAGGGATCACTTTCTGAGGTACTGAGGAAGCACTTTCTGAGGTACTGAGAGAGCATTTTCTGAGATTTGGAGGAACACTGTCTGAGGTACTGAGTGGGCACTTCCTGAGGTTTTGAGGGAGCACTGTCTGAGGTACTGAGGGAGCTCTTTCAGAAGTACTGAGGGAGCACTTTCTAACGTACTGAGGAAGGACTATCTGAGGTATTGAGGGAGAACTATCTGAGGTTTGAAGGAGAACGTTCTGAGGTATTGAGGGAGCACTTTCTGAGGTATTGAGGGAGCACTTTCTGAAATATTGAGAGAGCACTTTCTGAGGTACTGAGGGAGAACTATCTTAGGTATTGAGGGAGCACCTTCTGAGGTACTGAGGGAAAACTTTGTGTGATATTGAGGGAGTATTTCCAGAGGTATTGAGGGAGCACTATCTGAGGTAGTGAGGGAGAACTATCTGAAAAATTGTGGGAGCACTTTCTGAGGTGTTGAGGGAGCACTATCTCTGATACTGAGGGAGAACTATATGAGATATTGAGGG
>NW_025200422.1:0-6533 GCF_004010195.1 Chiloscyllium plagiosum | reverse complement strand
TGAACATTGTACACTGAACATTTCACACTGAACATTGCACACTGAACATTACACACTGAACATCGTACACTGAACATTGCACACTGAACATTACACAGAACATTACACACTGAACATTGTACACTGAACATTTCACACTGAACTTTGCACACTGAATATTGTACACTGAGCATTACACTGAACATTGCACACTGAACATTGTACACTGAACATTGTACACTGAACATTCCACACTGACAATTGTACACTGGCCATTGTACACTGAACATTGTACACTGAACACTGAACACTGCACACTGAACACTGAACTTTGCACTCTGAACATTGTACACTGAACATTGCACACTGATCATTGTACACTGAACATTACACTCTAAACATTGCACACTGAACCTTGTACACCGAGCGTTGCATACTGAACATTATACACTGAACATTGTACACTGATCATTGTACACTGAACATATTACATTGAACATTGCACACTGAACCTTGCACAGTGAACATTGTACACTTAATATTGCCACTGTACATTGGACACTGAACATTGCACACTGAACATTGCACACAATATTACACACTGAACATTGTACACTGAAAATTGCACACTGAACATTGCGCACTGAACATTACACTGAACATTGTACACTGAACATTGCACTCTGAACATTGCACATTGAACATTGCACACTGATCATTGCACACTGATCATTGCACACTGAACATTGTGCTCTGAACAATGTACACTGAACTTTACACTAAACACTGAAAATTGCACACTGAACATTGCGCACTGAACATTACACTGAACACTGAACATTGTACAGTGAACATTTCACACTGAACTTTGTACACTGAACATTGTACACTGAACATTATGCATTGAACATTTCCCTGCACGTTGTACACTGATCATTGCACACTGAATTTTGCACATTGAACATTACACACTGAACATTGTACACTGAACATTGCACACTGAACAGTACACACTGAACATTGTACACTGAAGATTGTACACTGAACATTGTACACTGAACATTGTACACTTAACATTGTATACTGTACATTGTACACTGAACCTTACTCTGAACACTGAACATTGTACCCTGAACATTGTACACTGAACATTGTGCACTGAACATTGTGCACTGAACATTGTACACTGAACATTGTACACTGAACACTGAACATTACACACTGAACATGGTACACTGAACATTGTACACTGTACATTGTACACTGTACATTGCACACTGAACATTGTACACTGAACATTGTACCCTGAACATTGTACACTGAACATTGTACACTGAACATTGTACACTGAACATTGTACACTGAACATTGTGTACTGAACACTGAGCACTGCACACTGAACACTGATCAATGCACACTGAACATTGAACACTGAACATTGTACACTGAACAGTGACAAGAGAGAGTTAGGTTGGAAGTTGAAGAGCAGGACGATTAGAGTAGTGATCTCGGGTTTGCTCCCAGTGCCTCGAGACAGTGAGGTGAGGAACTGTCGGCGAATGCAGCTTAATACGTGGCTGTGAGGCTGGTGCAGGAGGGAGGGCTTCAGATACCTAGACCATTGGGATACCTTCTGGGGAAGGTGGGACCTGTACATGAAGGATGGGTTGCAGCTGAACTGGAGGGGCACAAATGTCCTGGGTGGGAGATTTGCTCGTGCGGTTCGGGAGGGTTTAATTAGTTTGGCAGGGGGGCTGGGTATCAGAGCTACACATCTGAGAGGGGGTGGTAGTTTTAAATGGGGCAGTGACAGGATGTAGTGAATCTATCGGGAAGGTTTCTCACGTGATGAAACAAAGGGACTGGTTACAGTGTGTCTGCGTTAACGCAAGGAGTGTCAGAACTAGAGCATGGATCAGTACTTGGGACCATGATGTTGTGGCCATAACGGAGACGTGGGTTTCACAGGAGCAGGAATGGTTGCTAGATGTTTCAGGGTTGGGAACCTTTAAAAAGAACGGGGGTGGGGTGGGGGGAGAAGGAGGAGGGGGTGGAGCATTGCTAACCAGAGAGTGCATCACAGCTACAGAAACGAAGGTTGTTGAGGAAGGTTTATCTACTGAGTGAGTATGGGTGGGAGTTAGGGACAGCAAGGGAACAGTCACCTCATTGGGGGGTTTCTACAGACCATCTAATCGCAATGGGGAGATTGAAGATCTGATAGGCCAGCAGATTTGGGAAAAATGTAGATGTAGCAGTGTTGTTGTTTTGGGGGACTTCAACTTTCCCGACATCGACTGGAACACCCTTAGTGCAGATGGTTTGGATGGAGCCGTTTTTGTCAGGTGTGTTCGGGAGGGTTTCCTTACTCAGTGCGTAGCCAGGCCGACGAGGGGAGAGGCCATTTTGGATTTGGCAATGAGCCAGGACAGGGGTCAGATCTCGCGGTGGGAGAACCCTTTGGTGACAGTGACCACAACTGCCTCACATTTACCATCGCCTCGGAGAGGGAAAGGAGCAGTTACCGAGGGAAGATATTTAATTGGGGAAAAGGAAATTATGATGCTATCAGCCAGGAGTTGGGAAGTACAGATTGGGAGCAATTGTACCACAGAAAGGGTACATGTGGAGACTGTTTAAGGAGCAGTTGTTGCAAGTGATGCACAAATCTGTTCCTCTGAGATGGGTAAGGAGGGGTAAGATTGAGGAGCCTTGGGTGACGAGAACAGAGAAGGTTCTCGTCAAAAGGACGAAGGCAGCTTAGGTAAGATGGAGGAAGGAAGGATCTAGCATAGCTTTACAGATTACAGGTTTTCTAGGAAGGAGCTCAGAAATGGACTGAGGAGAGCCAAGAGGGGGCACAGCGCCAGGGACCTGGGTTCGATTCCTGCCTCGGGCGACTGACTGTGTTAAGTTTTCACATTCTCCCCGTGTCTGCGTGGGTTTCCTCCGGGTGCTCCGGTTTCCTCCCACAGTCCAAAGATGTGCAGGTCAGGTGAGTTGGCCGTGCTAAATTGCCCGTAGTGTTTGGTGCATTAGTCAGAGGGAAATAGGTCTGGGTGGTTTACTCTTCGGCGGGTCGGTGTGGACTTATTGGGCCGAAGGGCCTGTTTCCACATTGTAGGGAATCTATTCTAATCTAATTTTAAAAAATACCCTGAACGTTGGACCTAAAGCATGAAACATGGAACACTGAACCCAGAAGATGGATGGGAATCTGAGGTGTAGTTCCAGTGCACAGGAGGATGACAGTAGGGAGGACATGCACAGGGTTTCAGGGTCACAGGAGTGAGCTGGCAGACACCAAGCTGGTTTGAAGTGTGTCTATTTCAACGCCGGAAGTATCCGAAATAAGGTAGGTGAGCTCGCAGCCTGGATAGATACCTGAGACTCCAATGTTATATCCATTTCAGAGACATGGATAGAGCAGGGTCAGGAATGGATGTTGCAGGTTCCAGGGTTTAGATCTTCCATTTGGAACAGGCAAGGCGGTAAAAGAGGGGGAGGTGTGGCCTTGTTAGTCAAGGACAGTACCATGGTGGTTGAGAGAACTTTTGACTCGTCTACTGAGGTAGTGTGGGCTGAGGTTAGAAACAGGAGAGGAGAGGTCACACTGCTGGGAGTTTTTTATAGGCCTCCGCAGAGTTCGAGGGAGATAGAGGAGAAGAATGAGGCATGAGATATTAGACTAGAAAGGATCGAGGTTCGTTACGAAGAGGTGTTATCAATTCTAGAAGGAGTGAAAGTAGGCAAGTCCCCTGGGCCAGATGGGATTTATCCGAGGATTCTCTGGGAAGCTAGGGAGGAGATAGCAGAGCCTTTGGCTTTGATCTTTGAGTCGTCATGGTCTACAGGTTTACTACCAGAGGACTGGACGATTACAAATGTTGTGCCCTTGTTCAAGAAAGGCAGCAGAGATGTCCCAAGTAATTAAAGACCAGTGAGCCTTACGTCTGCTGTAGGAAAAGCTTTGGAAAGAGTTATAAGAGATAGAATTTATAATCATCTAGCAAGCAACAATTTGATTTCAGAGAGTCAACATGGTTTCGTCAAGGGCAGATCATGGTTCACAAACCTCATTGAGCTTTTTGAGAAGGTGACCAAGCGTGTGGATGAAGGTAGGGCAGTTGATGTGGTATATATGGACATCAGTAAAGCCTTAGATAAGGTTCCACATGGTAGGCTGATGGAGAAAATTTGGAGGCATGGGATTGAGGGTGATTTAGTAGTATGGATTAGAAACTGGCTTTCTGAAAGAAGGCAGCAAGTGATGGTTGATGGAAAATATTCAGCCTGGAGTCCGGTTACTAGTGGTGTGCCACAGGATCTGTTTTGGGACCACTGCTGTTTGTCATTTTTATAAACGACTTAGATGCAAGCATAGGTGGATGGATTAGTAAATTTGCAGATGACACGAAAGTCAGTGGAGTAGTGGACAGTGTGGAAAAAATGTTGCAGATTGCAGGGGGGCTTGGATAAACTGCAGAATTGGGCTGAGAGGTGGCAAATGGAGTTCAATGCAGCAAAATGCGAGGTGATGCACTTTGGGAAGAAAAACAGGAAGGCAGAGTATTGGGTCAATGGAAAGATTCTTGGGAGTGTGGATGCGCAGAGGGATCTTGGTGTCCATGTACATAGTTCTCTGAAAGTTGCCCCCCAGGTGGACAGTGCTGTTAAGAAGTTATGATTTGGAGATGCCGGTGTTGGACTGGGGTGGACAAAGTTAAAAATCACACAACACCAGGTTCGAGTCCAACAGGTTTAATTGGAAGCACACTAGCTTTCGGAGCGACGCTCCTTCATCGACTATTGACAGCACTAATTGCTGGCTTAAAGTGGAGAGGATCTCCAAGAAACACAATCACCTGTGTTCCGAAAGCTAGTGCTGTTCTCATTGGAGAGAAGAAAGCTAAGAAGGGATTTGATAGAGACATACAATATGATCAGAGAATTAGATAGGGT
This sequence comes from Chiloscyllium plagiosum, assembly GCF_004010195.1. Classification (NCBI taxonomy): domain Eukaryota; kingdom Metazoa; phylum Chordata; class Chondrichthyes; order Orectolobiformes; family Hemiscylliidae; genus Chiloscyllium; species Chiloscyllium plagiosum. The sequence goes on along the minus strand of NW_025200422.1, from coordinate 1,592 downwards.
AGACAGTGAGAGTCTTTTTCCTAGGATGATGACGTCAGCGTGTACGAGGGGGGCAAAACTACAAATTGAGGGGTGATAGATTTAAGACAATGTCAGAGGCAGGTTCTTTATGCAGAGAGTGGGAAGGGCTTGGAATGCCCTGCCTGCTAATGTAGTTAACGCAGCAACATTAGGGAGATTTAAACAATCCTTAGGTAAGCACATGGATGATGGTGGGATAGTGTAGGGGGATGGGTTTAGATTCGTTCACAGGTTGGTGCAACATCGAGGGCCGAAGGGCCTGGTCTGTGTTGTATTGTTCTACGTTCTATGTTCTAACACTGAATGCTGAACATGGAACACTGAACATGGAACACTGAACATGGAACACTGAACATGGAACACTGAATCCTGAACATGGAACACTGAACATGGAACACTGAGCCCTGGACATGGAACACTGAACATGGAACACTGAACATGGAACACTGAACATGGAACACTGAGCCCTGGACATGGAACACTGAACATGGAACACTGAGCCCTGAACATGGAACACTGAACATGGAACACTGAACATGGATCACTGAGCCCTGGACATGGAACACTGAACATGGAACACTGAACATGGAACACTGAACATGGATCACTGAGCCCTGGACATGGAACACTGAACATGGAACCCTGAGCCCTGGACATGGAACACTGAACATGGAACACTGAACATGGAACACTGAAACCTGAACATGGAACACTGAACATGGAACCCTGAACGCTGAACTTTGAACCCACAACATGGAATACTGAACATGGAACCCTGAACGCTGAACTTTGAACCCACAACATGGAACACTGAACATGGAACCCTGAACGGTGAACTTTGAACCCACAACATGGAATACTGAACCCTGATCATGAAACATAGAACACTGAACATGGAAGACAGAACCCTGAACATGGAACACTGTACCCTGAACCCTGAACACAGAACAATGATCATGGAACACTGAATCCAAAACATGGAACGCTGAACCTTGAACACTGAACATGGGACACTGGACACTGAACACTGAACATGGAAAACTGAATGCTGAACATGGAACACTGAATGCTGAAAGCTGAACCCTGAACATGCAACCATGAACCCTGATCATGGATCACTGAACCCTGAGCCCTGAACATGGAACCCTGAACGCTGAACTTTGAACCCACAACATGGAATACTGAACCCTGATCATGGATCACTGAACCCTGAGCCCTGAACATGGAACCCTGAACGCTGAACTTTGAACCCACAACATGGAATACTGAACCCTGATCATGAAACACTGAACCCTGAACACAGAACACTGAACATGGAATACTTAACACTGATATTTGAGCCCACATCATGGAACACTAAACACAGAACACTGAACATGGAACCCTGAACCCTGAACATGGAACCCTGAACCCTGAACATGGAACACTGAAACCTGATCATTGAACACCGAACTCTGAACACTGAATCCAAAACATGGAACGCTGAACCTTGAATACTGAACATGGGATACTGGTATTAGTAATAACATTAGCAAATGTGCTGATGATACTAAGCTGGGTGGTAGGGTGAA
>NW_025200421.1:0-6532 GCF_004010195.1 Chiloscyllium plagiosum | reverse complement strand
AAAATGAAGTAATCAATTCATGAAGGGTGTCTCACAAGCTATAGTGCTTGAATGGCTATTTCATTACTTTGGAAGAGGATTTAAAAATGCTACATTAAAAAAAAATACTTCAAACATGATGGAGCAACAAAACCGTTTGGTCAGAGCCTGCCTGTACATAAGGAAAATAAAAGGTCCGCACATTGATAGTCCTAATGACAGATAATACAGGAAAGTCAGCCGCAGGAGATATTTCAGTTGGAATTTTATGTCTTGCAACCTGAGGGAAATAAGTGCCTGAGACGTAGCACAGAATCGTCTAACACTTGGAAAAAATTGCGACAGAGTGAAGAATCTGAACAATGGCCTGATTTACGTTCAGTCTCCAGTTTTATACTGGCGTTTCAGATTGAGCACTGTAGTTTCAGACAAAAACCATGTTCCTGTGGCTCATTGTCATCAATCATTAATGTCTAATCCTATCTTCAGCCATTTAACAGAATGACATTGGAATATGGCTCAACATGGACTTCCAACTCTGATGACCATGATTACCCAAGCTTCTTCTCAACATTTTCATCATCTAAAACAAATGTCACAACCATCAATTCCTTTCTCTCTCGTGTGCTTCTCCAGTTTCCTCTCTTCAGTAAAAAATGAAAGAAATGCAGAAAATCAGAAACAAGACCAGAAATTGCTGGAAAAGCTCAGCAGGCCTGGCAGAATCTGTGGAGAGAAATCAGAATTAGTTTTCAAGATGGGTCACTGGACCCTAAACATTAACTCTGATTTCTCTCCACAGATGCTGCCAGTGCTGCTGAGTTTTTCCAGGAGGAGAAAGTGAGGACTATAAATGCTGAATTTCAAAGTCGAGAATGTGGTGTTGGAAAAGCACAGCAGGTCAGGCAGCATCTGAGAAGCAAGAAAATCGACGTTTTGGGCATAAGCCCTTCATCAGGAATGTGTCGTACTCATTCATCTGGGAGCGTAGAGGAATGAAAGTGAGGCCTTTACTGGGGTCTGAACGTTCATCCTCAGTAAGGGAGAGCTCTGGGTGAATAGTAAACACCTGGCAGGGCTGGGAGCTAAGATCTGGCGTGGAGCTGGAGCTGGGAGAAGGGCATATGCCCGAAACATCAACTCTCCTGCTCCTCGGATGCTGCCTGACCGGCTGTGCTTTTCCAGCAACGCACTCTGTTGAGCTTTTCCAGCAATTTCTGTTTTTATTTCTTCCCTTTGGTGGTAGTAATGATAAACTCAATCCAATAGACATTCGAAACCATGAAACATTCACTCTTGTTTCTCCCTGTTTAGGTGCAGCCAGACCTGCTGAGTCCTTTCAGCATTTTCTCTTGGTTTTGTTTCCAATTTCCAGCATCCAAGTACTTTTCCTTTCTCTTTTAGAACCGGCTTAAGCTGTTTTCCTCTTTTTTTCCTGACACTTGAAATTCTAACACAAACAAACATGTTTTAAAAAAACATATGTGAGTAGAACATAAGAACAAGGAGCATGAGTAGACAATTCAGTCCCTTGAGCTCGTTCCACCATTTAATATGATCAGAATTGATCGCAACTTGATCTCAACTCCACTTTCCTGCCTGCTCTCCATAATCATTCCACCCATTACAGATCAAAACTCTCCTTAAGCCTGCTCAATGTTCCAGTATTTATCAAACTCTGAGGTATTCCCTGGATTCCATGGATTCACAACACTTTGAGAGATGCAATCTCTGTTTTGAATCTAAAATTATCCCTTATCCAAAAACGACAATCGCTAGTTTGAATTCACCCCTTGACATGAGGAAACACCGTTTCTACATTTTGTCAACCCCTTTCACATCTTAAATACTTCAATTAGATCTCCTCTCATTCTTCTAAACTCCAGAGAGTATAGGTCTAAACTGCTCAATCTCTCCCCATAAGAAAAACCCTTCAACTTTTTAAAATTCATTCACAGGACCATAGAATTCCTGGAGTGCGGAAACAGGTCCAACTGATCCTCCGAACAGTAACCCTCCCAGACCCATTTCCCTCCCCTATTATTCTATGTTTACTCCTGACTAATGCACTTAACCTACACATCCGTGAACACTATGGGTAATTTAGCATGGCCAATTCATCTAACCTGCATATCTTTGGACTGTTGGAGGAAACCGGAGCACCCGGAGGAAACCCATGCAGATATAGGGAGAATGTGCAAACTCCACACAGACAGTCGCCTGAGGCTGGAATCAAACCAGGGTCCCTGGTGCTGTGAGGCAGCAGAGCTAACCAGTGAGCCACCGTGTCACCTGATAAGGGCATTGCTGGCTAGGCCAGCACTTATTGCCCAACTGTAATTGCCCAGCAAATTTCCTTCCCTCAAGGACATTAGTGAACCAGGTGAATTTTTCCAACAATCGACAATGGATTCATGGTCATCATTAGACTCTTAATCGGAGATTTGTCATTGAATTCAAATTTCACCATCTGTACTGGTGGACTCTGAAATCAATCTAGTGAATCTCATCTGAACTGCATCTAATACAACCACACCCCTCCTCATGTAAGGGGACCAAAATTGTTTGCAAAACACTAGGTGTGGTTTCACTTTTGTATTGTATAGTTGCAGCAACACTTCACTACTTTTATACACCATTTCAGTTGCAATAAACGCTATAATTCCATTAACTTTCTTTATTACCTGCTGTACCTGCATACTAGCTTTTTATGATACAGACATGTGGAAAAATTCACTTTTCTGCAAACTGTACCATTCGGTCTTTCACATCTTTGTGAAACATGAGAGAGCACCATGCTTTCAGGCCTTATTTGAATATTGCTTATAAGGAGAAACAAACTTTCTGTTTCGACTCAGTCAAGTTCCCTAAGAGCAGAAAAGGTCGTAATGATGGCCGCGCTATTTGGAAAGCTCAGTCAACACGTACTAACTAGCCAACTTTTATAGATGCAACGCAGTAGGCATTCTATCTGGGTACACCGAAGGAGGCATTCTATCTGAGTACATCATAGAAAACATTCTATCTGGGTACACCATGGGAGGCATTCTATCTGAGTACATCATAGAAGGCATTCTGTCTGGGTACACCATAGAAGGCATTCTATCTGGGAAAATCATAGGAGACATTCTGTCTGTGTACACCATAGAAGGAATTCTATCTGGTTACACCATAGTAGGCATTCCATCTGGGTACATTATGGAAGGCATTCTATCTGTGTACATCATTGGAGACATTCTATCTGGGTACATCACAGGGGGCATTCTATCTGGGTACATCATAGAAGGCAGTCCATCGGGGTACTTCATAGAATGCATTCCATCTGGGCAAAACATAGAAGGCATTCTATCGGGGTACACCATAGAAGGAATTTTATCAGGGTACATCATAGAAGGGTTTCTATCTGGGTACACCACAGAAGGCATTCTATCTGAGTAGACCACATGAGGCATTCTATCTGGGTACATCATAGAAGGCATTATATTTGGATACATCATAGAAGACATTCTATCTAGGTAGATCATAGAAGGTAGCCTATCAGGGTACACCATAGAAGGCATTCTATCTGGATACATCATAGAAGGCATTCTATCTGGGTACATCATAGGAGACATTCTATCTGGGTACATCATAGAAGGCTTTTTCCTGGGTACATCATAGGAGAAATTCTAGTTGGGTACATCATAGAAGACATTCTATCTGGGTACATCAAATGAGGCATTCTATCTCGGTACATCACAGGAGACATTCTATCTGGGTACACCATAGGAGGCATTTTATCTGGGTATAACATAGAAGGCATTCTATCTGGGTACATCGTTGAAGGCCTTCTATCTGTGTACACCATAAAAGGCATTCCATCTGGGTACACCATAGAAGGCATTCTATCTGGGTACATCATAGGAGGCATTCTACCTGGGTACACCATAGAAAGTATTCTATCTGGGAACATCATAGGAGACAATCTGTCTGGGTACACCATAGAAGGCATTCTATCTGGATACAATATAGAAGGAATTCTTTCTGGGTACATCATAGGAGAAATTCTAGCTGGGTACACCATAAAAGGCATTCTATCTGGGGACACCGTAGGAGGCATTCTATCTGGGTACATCATAGAAGGCATTCCATCTGGGTACACCATAGAAGGCATTCTATCTGGGTACATCACAGAAGACATTCTGTCTGGGTACATCATAGAAGGCATTCTATCTGGGTGCATCATCGGATACATTCTATCTGGGCACACCATAGAAGGCATTCTGTCTGGGTACACCATAGAAGGCATTCTATCTGGGAAAATCATAGGAGACATTCTGTCTGTGTACACCATAGAAAGTATTCTATCTGGTTACACCATAGAAGGCATTCTATCTGGGTACATCATAGGAGACATTCTACCTGGGTACACCATAGAAAGTATTCTATCTGGGAACATCATAGGAGACAATCTGTCTGGGTACACCATAGAAGGCATTCTATCTGGGTACAATATAGAAGGAATTCTTTCTGTGTACATCATAGGAGAAATTCTAGCTGGGTACACCATAAAAGGCATTCTATCTGGGTACCCCGTAGGAGGCATTCCATCTGGGTACACCATAAAAGGCATTCTATCTGGGTACCCCGTAGGAGGCATTCCATCTGTGTACACCATAGAAGGCATTCTATCTGGGTACATCATAGGAGACATTCTATCCGGGTACACCATGGGAGACATTCTACCTGGGTACACCATAGAAAGTATTCTATCTGGGAACATCATAGGAGACATTCTGTCTGGGTACACCATAAAAGGCATTCTATCTGGGTACACCAAAGGAGGAATTCTATCTGGGTACATCATAGGACACATTCTATCTAGGTACACCATAGGAGGCATTCTATATGGGTACATCGTAGAAGGCATTCTATCTAAATACAACATAGGAGACATTCTATCTGGGTACATCAAAGGAGACATTCTATCTGTGTACATCAAAGGAGACATTCTAATTGGGTACATCATAGAAGGCATTCTATGTGGGTACACCATGGAAGGCATTGTTTTTGGTACACCAGAGAAGGCATTGTATCTGGGTACATCAAAGGAGACAGTCTATCTGGGAACACCATGGGAGACGATCTATCTGGGAACACCATGGGAGATGAGCTATCTGGGTTCATCATAGAAGACATTCTATCTGGGTACACCATAGAAGGTATTCCATCGGGGTACACCATAGAAGGCATTCTATCTGGGTACATTGTAGGGGACTTTCTATCTGGGTGCACCCTTGAAGGCATTCTATCTGTGTACAACATACAAGGCATTCTACTGGGTACACCATAGAAGGCATTCTATCTGGGTACATCATAGGAGACATTCTATCTGGGTGCACCTTAGAAGGCACTCTATCTGGGTACATCGTTGAAGGACTTCTATCTGGGTACACCTTAGAAAATATTTCATCTGGGTGCAACATATAAGGCATTCTATCTTGGTACACCATAGGAGACATTCTACCTGGGTACATCATAGAAGGCATTCTATCTGGGTGCATCATCGAAGGCATTCTGTCTGGGTACATCATAGAAGGCATTCTATCTTGGTACAACATAGAAGGCCTTCTAATTGGGTACACCATTGAAGGACTTCTATCTGGGTACACCGTAGAAAGCATACTCTCTGGGTACACCATGGGATACGTCCTATCTGTGTACATCATTGAAGGCATTCTATCTGGGAACACCATGGGACACGTTCTATCTGGATACATTGTACGAGACATTCTATTTGGGTACATCATTGAAGGCGTTCTATCCGAGGACATCATAGGACACATTCTATTGGGGTACACCATAGAATGCCTTCCATCTGGGCACACCATAGAAGGCATACGATCTGAGTACATCATAGGAGATATTCTTTCTGGGCACATCATTGATGGCATTCTATCTGGGTACACCAAAGGAGACAATCTATCTGGGTACACCATAGAAGGCATTCCATGTTGGTACACCATAGAAGGCATTCTATATGGGTACACCATAGGAGACATTCTATCTGGGTACATTATAGAACGCATTCCATCTGGGTACACTATAGAAGGCATTCTATCTGGGTACATCATTGAAGGCATTCTATCTGAGTACAAGATAGGAGATGTTATATCCAGGTACATCAAAGGAGACAGTCTATCTATGTACATCAAAGGAGACATTCTATTTGGATACATCATAGAAGGCATTCTATCTGGGTACACCATGGAAGGCATTGTTTTTGGTACACCATAGAAGGCATTCTATTTGGGTACATCAAAGGAGACAGTCTATCTGGGAACACCATGGGAGATGATCTATCTGGGTACATCATAGGAGGTATTCTATCTGGGTAGACCATGGGAGACATTTTACCTGGGTACACCATAGAAGGCATTCTATCTGTGAACATCATAGGAGACATTCTGTCTGGGTACACCATAGAAGGCATTCCATCGGGGTACACCATGGTATCTGGGTACATTATGGAAGGCATTCTATCTACGTGCACCATAGGAGGCATTCTATCTGG
>NW_025200420.1:2629-6532 GCF_004010195.1 Chiloscyllium plagiosum | reverse complement strand
GAAAGACATTAAGTGAGTAGGAGAAAATGGTTTAGTTTCTGGGTTATGATCCCAGCATGCACCCCTTGTGCCATTCTCCTGCATTGCACGGTAGCTTTTCCAGAGAAGTATTCAGCTTTTCATCTGGCGTGTGACTTGAATGTTCGAGAATGACATCAAAAGATCTTCACTGCTGTAGTGTCATGTGCTGTTGTGCAGACATGTGCAAATATAAACTCAGAGAGCAATGTACACTGGAGACTCTGAGCCAGCTGAAACTTGCTCAGTGTGAAATACATTCCACATTGCTCCAAGAATTGCAAGCAGCAAATTGTTTCCAGAACATCTGCTTGTCATGCTGTCCCCGGGGCGCTGATGTTTGTCTCATCCCCAGGAACTGGTCTATCTCCAGTGGCGGATAATTAAACCAATTTGTTTCTACTTGTCCGTTTTTCTGGAGGGAGGGAAGAGTCCATTCGCTCTTCTGCTTTTTAACTCCCAATCCCTTGGGATGAGAGGTTTCACTTACACTTTGTGGGCGGCACGGTGGCACAGTGGTTAGCACTGCTGCCTCACAGCGCTAGAGACCCGGGTTAAATTCCCGCCTCAGGTGACTGACTGTGTAGAGTTTGCAGGTTCTCCCCGTGTCTGCTTGGGTTTCCTCCGGGTGCTCCGGTTTCTTCCCACAGTCCAAAGATGTGCAGGTCAGGTGAATTGACCATGCTAAATTCCCCGTAGTGTTAGGTAAGGGGTAAATGTAGGGGTATGGGTGAGTTGGGCTTCGGCGGGTCAGTGTGGACTTGTTGGGCCGAAGGGCCTGTTTCCACACTGTAAGTAATCTAATGAGTGGGAAGTGAGTAACTTTGATTGTGAATTTCCTCCAAACGTCTGTTATTGGAGAGATAGAAAGATGCTGTGCTGGCGAGGCAGAGAGAAATGGACAACGAGGACTCTTCCCTCAAGTAGATTCATATGAGTATATTGTTGTGCAGTCTGCTTGGTGTTCAGAATTCGTCTTCACGCTGAAATCTTACAGAAAATCTCTCGCAAAGTGGGCATCGCTTTCATCGCTGCGACCGCGCAGCAGTTAACATCTGAGCCCAAGTGTCCCAGATGAAGAGAATCCGAGTGAAACCTTCACTCACTGAGAGTCATCCCCACGGCCCTGAGCTGAGGGACTGCATGCAGTCCAACACGGAAGGGACGGTTAAATGAACCATTGTCGCTCCCTCAGCATCTCTGTGCCAGAGACAGGCAGCGGGACGGCATAAACACGGACCATCGTTCTCCCGCCGACAGAGGCGGTCCAGCCCATCGTGTCCACGGCGACTCTCTGCCACTTGTCTCTTTCTGAGGTGATTCACAATCAGTGATATCTGTCCGAATACGAAGGGACTGTGTCTGAATGGTGATACAGTTTCTGACATGCTGATCGTCTTGTCATTCACGTCCGAACCGGCGTGGCGAATTACGGCAGGCAAGGCACGAAATCACAAGGAATGCGTCTCAGCTCACTGGCATTTCAGAGAAGTGGGTTTGCGATTCAGTTCGTCGGAAGCCGACGAAAAACAGGAGAAGACCACTCAGACTTTGAAAACCAAGTTACTTGAACGGTGTGAGTTTCAGGTTGATCCGGGGCATTCAGACAGTCGTTTGAAAGGCAGAGTGCCATCACAAAGGAAAGTTGCTCTAGGAGAGACTGAACAATAGCAGAGGACGGTTTCGATCCATCGACCTCTGGGTTATGGGCCCAGCACGCTCCCGCTGCGCCACTCTGCTCTTACGCACAGCGCCCTATTCCACAGGTCCCTTCAGACTTTCGTCTGGCGCCTGGCATGCACGTTCGAGACTGATGAGAAAGTGAGGTCTGCAGATGCTTGAGATCAGAGCTGAAAATGTGTTGCTGGAAAAGCGCAGCAGGTCAGGCAGCATCCAGGGAACAGGAGAATCGACGTTTAGGGCATAAGCCCTTCTTCAGGAAGTTCGAGACTGCTGTCAAAGATCTCCACTGCTGTCGTCTTATATGGTGTTGCGCAGACGTATGGAGGCTTTGTAAATATAAACTTTTTCTAACTTCCCACATTCTGTTGGTCGAACTGTGATTTCACACTGAATAGACGCCATGCGGCCCACCTTCACTCTGCTGGGTCGACACAGTAAGTGAACGTGGGTCTCTATTCGTATCATTCTCTTGCCTTCTCCATGTAATTCTGCACATTGTAACTTTAAACATGAACCATTCCCGTTTGAATCTCATGAATCTGCTTCTTTGTCAGTGTCAGTTAGGGATTTACTGATCCCAACCACTCCCTGTCCGAAAGCATTCTTCCTAATGTCACTTTTGGTTCTTTTCCTCATGACTTTAAATGTCTGCCGAATCGTTGCCGATCCTTTCAGGCGTGGGAGCATTTTTTTACGACATTACTTTCTCTGTCTAGACTTCGCATGACTTGGAAAGCTTCAATCAGGCCAGATTTCAAACTTCTGTTCTCCGAAGAGAGCTGTCCTAATTTTTCAATCTACCTTTCTCGCTGACATTCCTCAAACACCGCACCACTCACGTCAACCTGTTCAACGCGATCTTCAATCATTTCACTTCCCTGTTTTCTGCCTCATTCGTACTCCAGGCAGCCCAACCTCGTTTCCCGAAGGTGCTTTTTGAGAAAATTAATGGGGCATTTTTACTCAAATCAAGTTAAGAGACGCAGTCTGGTCTCGGATTTGAATCCAGGACCGCGCACAAGTCTGCACAGTTAAACACTCTACCTAGAGAGTCATGCCATGAGACCAAAAAGCCAAACAGCGGCTATTTCCCATACCCACCACACACCTCTTGAGCCAGCTGAGACTTGCTTAGTGTGAAATACATTTGACATTGCTCTTGACATTGCTCTAAGAATTGCAAGTGACGAAGAGTTTCCAGAACAGCTGCTTCTCATTCTGTCTTCCTGCTGCTGTTTGTCCCGTCCCCAGGAACCGGGCTCCCTCCACTGTTTCGAAACTTTTCTCTGACACCCGAGTGGCCAGTTACAAGCATTGCCCTCCTCAACATAGGATACAGAGAACAGGAGACCACTCAGAGGTTGTCACCTCAAATGTGCACATTGGGCTCGTATATCATTGTGAAATATTTATGTCGAAGCTTTTTTGGGAGCGGAAGAGAAGGTGCAGAACAGAGCGCCGGTATACGGGAAAGCTGCTAAAGACGACGTTGAATGAATAGGAGACAATGGTTTCTCTTTTGGGTTATGGTCCCAACACGCACGCGGTGTGCCATTCTCCCGCATTGCTCGGCAGTTTTTCCAGAGAAGTATTCAGCTTTTCATCTGGCGTGTGGCAGGCATGTTTGAGAATGACGTCAAAAGATCTTCACTGTTGTCGTGTCATATGTGCAAAAATAAACTCTGTCGAAATTCCCACATTCTGTTTTTCGAACTGTGATTTCGCTCAGAATCACTAATTTTCAAAACTTGCAATATTCAAACTTGAACAAAGTGCTCATAGAAATGATTAGTGAACACCTGGAAGAAATTCTTCCGAACTTACCTGGGGAATTTCGCTTTGAGGGGTCTTGAACTTTAAGTGGAAGGAAGGGAAGTTTGCCTCGAGGCTGTTTAATGTGGAGATGTGTTCTCCATGTAAACTGGTCGTAGTTGACCATCCCAGTGCTTCCCGATGCAGGGCTGCCTGACCCCGAGGGAGGTTTACTTGTAGCAACTGGAGTGAATCCAGACAGGGAGCAGATTCTGCAAAGGTGCTCAAATACTTTCTACCTCTCTTTTAGTTATTTTCCTTGTGTATTCCCTCAGATTGGCACGTATGCAATTTGCACCCTGGAAAATGGTTGCTTTTTTCCTCATGTTCACAATTAAAAGTGTAGTTTCTCATGGAACTGAGCCGCATTGAAAGGATTGGCATATTGAT
>NW_025200420.1:0-1818 GCF_004010195.1 Chiloscyllium plagiosum | reverse complement strand
CATTTTCAGAGGGCAAAAACCCATCTGATTCACTCATGTCCTTTTCAGTGATGGAAACTGCCGTTACGGGAAAGGATTCACTCAGTCGTCCCAGCTGTATGCTTTACCAGGCTGTACGAAGGATCCAGTTACAAAGGGACAACTCAACTGACCAATAATAAAGAAAGTGTGGTAGGGGGAGTGGGGGGGGAGTGTGTGCACCTTGAGGTTGAGGTGCTTTTTTTTTAAGAAATGCTACTTTTTGTACGCCTTATGATGTGGAGACCTGAAGCTGCAACAAAGTTGGGTCGCAGTAAAGGTTACCTGAACTTACCGTCAGGCTTAAACTCTCATTGAAAGCTGTGAGATCCAACAGCTTCTCATTTCTTTCAGCCACCAGCACCGAGTTTCCAATGTCGTGTCTCAGAAGGAGCAGTGAATGAGTAGCTAGTATTGTTCGAAATTGTAAATTTTTCAGGACTGCAGGTTTATTGTATCATTGGCATTGCAAAGTTTACTGGCAACAGTGGTAGGTGTAGGCTGTATTCACTGGAAACAAAGTTTTAAAATGACACAGACACCAGAGTATAGTCCAACAGGATTATTTGGAAGCACTAGGTTTTGGAGCGCTGTTCCTTCATCAGGTATCTGTTGAGTAGGATGGTAAGACACAGAATATATAGCAAAAGATTATAGTGTCATGTAACATAAATGATATATTGAAGAAACCTGTTAAGTCTTTCATCTTTTAAAATGGGTTGCAGATTTCAGTTCATTAATCTATGAAACCCAGAATTTCATTTTAGTAACATTCTCCAGGTAACTTAATATTTTATAAAGGGAGGTGATACCTCAGGTCAGACAACGCATGAGAGCTGTGAGGTTAGAGTCTTTCTGTATCCGAGTCTTGAGTCAGAATGGTTCTATTTCCAAATATATAATCCTGCAAATGCAATTCACCCCAAAGACTTCTATGTGTGAGTGCATGCATGAGACAGAGTGTCTGTGTGTGCGCGTGTGCATTCTGGGTAAAGTGTGCGTGTGATGGAGTATAATTGTGTGAGAAGGTGTGTGCATGGATGTGAGTGTGAGGGGTGTATCAATGTGTGTCTAAGAGAGAGCTTGTCTATCAGAGATGGTCTGCACGACCGTGTGATTACTTGAGTGTGTGTGTGTGTGTGAGAGAGAGAGAGAGAGAGAGAGTTTGTGTGTGTATTGTGCAGCTGGGTCTACTGTAGTGAGACATGAATCCAAGGTCTCAGCTGAGGTCATTCCCGTGTGTTCCAAGCTTGTTATCAGCCTCTGCTCGGCCACTAGAAATGATTAAGCAGTTAAGCAGTTTCACAACACACACTGGAGAGGGCAAGGTGAAGGGCTTATGTCTGAAACGTTGATTCTCCTTTTCCTTTGATGCTGCCTGACCTGCTGTGCTTTTTCAACACCACACTCTCGATTCTGATCTCCAGCATCTGCAGTTCTTACTTTCTCCTCATGGGCGAGGTGGGACTTGTCTTTTATTCACTAATTCACTCTTACAGCCTGTTCTTGGTTGTGGCCGAACTATGCATATATCAATGCAAGTTTCAGAAAGATTTCTACAGCTTGTTTTTTTAAAAGAGGAACATTCTTCCAGACTTTAACAACGTTTCTGAATATATGATTTTAGCTATTCTCAATTTTAAAAATCAGTCATTTCTCGCACACCCTGTTTCCCAGGTAGAATCGTCACCACCCATTCTCTCTCTCTCCTGAACAGGGCTTGATACAGCGATCAAAGATGGCTGAGGAACCAGAAAGGACGGGGAGGATCGCTGGTGAAGGGCGGAGAAGGGAGAGAAA
>NW_025200419.1:959-6532 GCF_004010195.1 Chiloscyllium plagiosum | reverse complement strand
GAATTCTGGTTAATTATATTTGCCAAAGCTATCTCATGTCCCCTTTTTGCCCTCCTGATCTCACTCTTAAGTATACTCCAACTTCCTTTATACTCTTCGGAGGATTCACTCGATTGATCCTGTCTATACCTGACATATGCTTCCTTATTTTTCTTAACCAAACCCTCAATTTCTTTAGTCATCCAGCATTCTCTATCCTTATCAGCCTTCCCTTTCATTCTGACAGCAATATACTTTCTCTGGATTCTTGTTATCTCATTTCTAAAAGCTTCCCTTTTTCCAGCCGTTCCTTTACCTGCAAACACTTGCCTCCAATCATCTTGCGAAAATTCTTGCCTAGTACCGTCAAAATTGGCCTTTCTCCAATTTAGAACTTCAGCGTTTAGATCTGGTCTATCCTTTTCCATCACTATTTCAAAACTAATGGAATTATGGTCGCTTGCCCTAAAGTGCTCCCCCACTGACACCTCAGTCACCTGCCCTGCTTTATTTCCCAAGAGTAGGGCAAGGTTTGCAGCTTCTCTCATAGTTACACCCACATACTGAATCAGAAAATTGTCTTGTACACACTTAAGAAATTCCTCTCCATATAAACATTTAACACTATGGCAGTCCCAGTCGTCGTTTGCAAAGTTAAAGTGCCCTAACATAATTACCCTATTATTCTTAGAGATAGCTGAGACCTCCTTACAAGTTTGTTTCTCAATTTCCCTCTGACTATTAGGGGATCTATAATACAATCCTAATAAGGTGATCATCCCTTTCTTTTTTAAATTCCACCCAAATAATTTCCCTGGATGTATTTCCAGGAATATCCTCCATCAGCACCGCTGTAATGGTATACGCTTATTAAAAATGCCACTTCCCCTCCTCTCTTGCCAACCTTTCCATCGTTCCTGTAGCATTTGTATCCAGGAATATTAAGCTGCCAGTCCTGCCCATCCCCGAGCCATGATTGTGTAATTGCTATGATATCCCAGTCCCATGCTCCTAACCATGCCCTGAGTTCATCTGCCTTTCCTGTTAGGCGCCTTGCATTGAAATAAAAGCAGTTTACTTTGTTAGTCCTACCTTGCCCCTGCCTGCCCTGACTGTCTGACTCGCTTCTGTTCTCAACTGTACCAGTCTCAGACTGCTCTCTTTACTCACTATCTCCCTGGGTCCCAAAACCCCCTCCCCACCCCACCCCCACCTTACTACTTTAGATCCTCCCAAGCAGTTCTAGGAAATTTCCCTGCTAGTATATTAGTCCCCTTCCAATTTAGGTGCAATCCGTCCTTCCTGTACAGGTCACTTCTCCACCAAAAGAGATTCCAATGATCCAAAAATATGAATCCTTCTCCAATACACCAGCTCCTGTGCCATGCATTCATCTGCTCTATCCTCCTATTCCCTCCCACACTCGCTCGTATCACTGGGAGTAATCCAGATATTACTACCCTTGAGGACCTCCTTTTTAAAATTCTACTTAACTCTCTGTAATCTCCCTTCAGAATCTCAACCTTTTCCCTTCCTATATCATTGGTTCCAATGTGGACAATGACCTCTTGCTGGTCCCTCTCCCCCGTGAGAACATTCTACACCCTCTCTGAGACATCCTTGATCCTGGCGCCAGGGAAACAACACACCATTTTGCTTTTCCTCTGCTGGCACAGAAACGTCTGTCTATACCTCTGACTACAGAATCCCCGAACACAATTGATCTCTTGGAAGCCGACGTACCTCTCGTTGCATTAAAGCCAGCCTCAATACCAGAAAACTGACTGTTCGTGCTTCGTTCCCCTGATAATCTATCACACTCTACATTTTCCAAAACAGCATGCCCACAAAAGACTCCTACCCTATGTGCCTGCCTCTCTTATCCTTCCTGGAGTTAGTCCATCTATGTGACTGTATCTGAGATTTTCCTATCACACTCTACATTTTCCAAAACAGCATGCCTGTTTGAAATGGTTATATCCACAAAAGACTCCTACCCTATGTGCCTGCCTCTCTTATCCTTCCTGGAGTTAGTCCATCTATGTGACTGTATCTGAGATTTTCCCCCCTTCCTATAACTGCCATCCATCACATCCTGTTGCTGTTGTAAATTCCTCATCGTTTCTGTATGTTTCTCCAACCGATCCTCTCCATCTGATAAGATTCGCATCCAACAGCATTGAGGGCAGATTTCATCCGCAGTAACCCTTAAACTCCCTTTAAACTCTCTTTAAACATGAGGCTTTCCATAGATTTTCCACAAGATATCACAAAATAAAGATTCTTACACAGGAGAGAAACTTATAGTATGACGGATAAGCATTAGCTCCGAATGACAATTGGTAAGCCCATAGAAATTGGAGATTCAGGCTTCATTGATCATTATGAAAAAAAAAATGTATCTACTGGAGTACCACAAATATCAGTCCGATGGCAAGAGCTGCTTACAATCTATACTGATAGCTTGATGGCGGGAGCTGAATGCAATATACATCCGAGTTTGTGGATGACACTGACAACCAAAAGGCAGGCTGTTATTTCACGGAGAGGACTCCCAAAAAAGGAGCAGTACAACGGATTGGACTGTTCCTGTATATGAAACGTAACGTCAGCATGCCGATGCAGAAATGTTGTTTCATTAGACTGGTTCCTGGGATGAAAGGGTAGAATTCTTGAATACCTCAAAAATGCCGAGGCGATTCTTCATTGTGGTTTAAATGAATGAGGGTGACATTAATGAAACGGACAAGATACAGAGGGGGCTTGACAAGGTAAGTGTTGAGAATGTGGTTCCACACCAGGGCAGAGTCTCGAACTCAGGGATGTAGATACAGAAAAAGCAATATCGATTTCAAACTGAACTGCAAAGAAATGTCTTCTTTCAGAAGTTAGTGAATGGCTGGAATTTCCTAACCCAGAGTTGTGTGGAAGCTGGGTCACTGAATGTATTTACATGCATGGTTTGTGATATTTCAGCGTGTTGAGGGATGCAAAGGGTGAGCAGGAAAGTGGAGTTGAGCCGTGGAGTAGATCAGCCATGTTCTTATTGAATGTCAGAGAAGGTTTGAGGGGCCAAATAGCCTGCTACTGTTCCTGTTTCTTAGGTTCTTATTTATGCTTTTGGAAAATAACCGGTCATTTTCATGATGCAAAATGTTGCATTCAGGGACAAGCAGCTGATTTGTCTGAGTTGACCCTGTGTGATGCATGGGGGCTTTATTAACTGCGAATCTGGGTCTGTAACATGAGCCACATCTGGAGCAGAAGTTACAGAGAGGGGAAGCCTGGAAACAGGGATTTGGGGGGAGGTGGTGTCACTTCCTGACCCAGCCTGGAATTTCCAAGTACATTTCCCAAACTGCACCAAACCATCGGAGTGGCCTCAGTCTGCTCCTGTACTGCAGGAGCAAAGGGCTGAATGGAACATCAGAACACAGGGCTGACGGACACAACTGAGCCATTCGGCCCTTTGACACTATTCGACCAGTCAATAAGGTCATGGCTCATCCCATTGTGTTCCCAGCTGCACTTTCGTCTCATTGCACCATTATCCCTGATTCACCTATCTATGGAAAATCAGACAAAGTCAGCCTCGATATCAGGTTCAATTATCAGAACAAGTCAATTAGATTTCGTTAGTCAGCTACAAGTAATTAATAGAGCTAACTGAGGAGTATGATGGATATGTGGTTAGCACTGCTGGCTTAGATCACCAAGGAGCTGGGTTCAATTCCAAACTCAGGTGAGTTTGAACATTGTCCATGTATTTGTATGGGTTTCCTTCCAATGCTCCAGTTTACTCGCAGAGTTCAAAGGTGTATGCAGCTCGGAGTGGATTGATTATGCTAGATTGCCCATTGTTGAGAGAGCGTCCTCTTCATGGTAACCTCTGTCAGTGTGGGGGAATTGAACCTGCGATGCTGGCCTCCCTCTGCATCACAAACCAGCCGTCCAGCCAACTGAGTGATAGACTGTGTGATTGTTACAGACAGTCACAGATAACGTGGAAGACAAACTTCATAACAAAGAAAGTGGTACATTTCAAATAACGTTCCAGATAACAGTTGAGGATAAAAAGTCCTGTACTAGAAATCGTACTTCAGAACGGGACAAGTGTTTAGAAGCGGTTTTTTTTTCCTGAATACTATAACGTGAGACAACGCGAAATAGCCAGAATTAATAATTGTGATTAGATATAAAATAAGTGCATCTGTATAGAGAGAGACAGAGAGAGAAAGAGATGAAAAATCGTCGTGTTAATTCCCCTTATCTGCCATGTGCGGGGTCAACTGTGCAGGGTCCTCCAAACTGAGAAAGTTCAACAGTGTGCCCATTGACCTTTGAAAGATGCGACCAATGGCAGTGATCACGGAATATCCAGGGGCATCAGTGCAATGGTGACTCCCTCCAGTCTTGATGGGTTGAAGAAACAGCTGGCATACAATGAAAGGAATACTATGAGATTGAGTGGGTAGTTAATGAGGTGAGTTCAATAAGATAGCACCAAGATACTACGTCAGCCTCGTACAGACAATCCCTCTGTCACAATTAATAAAATTGTCACGGAAACAAATTATTGTTAGATGCTGCCCAATGAATTGAAGACTCTGCTGACCCCACATCCAGTTACAATGTTGCAGAACAAATGATAATCGAAAACTCTCCATCATCTTTATTGACACCAATATCCCCTTCAGCTATCATTCCTGGGAATGCTGGCTCATGTTGCAGAATGCTGTCGAAATGTCTTCATTTCAGCATTCTGAAATCTATGATCTTACATGAAAGTGTCTCTCAAACTCCCTTTCTTTTTTTTCCCCAAAATCCTTTTGATTATTGGTAGCTAAACTGATTTCCCCACTATGTCTCTCTGGCAGGGACTAGAGAATACGGACTAGGCAACAAGGACTCTGTATCAGAGTGATAATGTAACCAGCCGGTTAATTCAGAGGAAAGCGCTGTGCTTCCCATAAAGTGATTAAACTGCTACCACAGCCGATGTCAGAGCTTAAATTCGAATGACAAAAATTGGAATGAAACCTAACTTCACTCATGGAAGCCAGAAACCGTCAGGATTTAGTTTTCTTATTTCACTGATAGTCTTTGGTAAAGAATCTTAACATTATTGCCCAGTCTGAACTCAGTGTGACTCCAGACCAACAACAACAGTCTTGGCTTCATTTTGTCTTGACAAATGGCCGCGTGGTCAAGGATTATTGGTGATGACAACAAATGCTGCCTTTGCCCGTGATACTGGCATCCTGGAAAACAACAACTTTAAAGGTGAAATTAACCAAGTATTGGTGGGTGCTAGAGATCGAAAATAAAACTCTCCGGCATCTGAAAGTGTTGGAGAATCTAAGCAGGTATGGCAGCCTCTGTCAGGAGAAATGCAGGTACTGGTTTGAGTCCAGTTACCATGCTTCACAACTGAAAGTTAACTGTGAAATAATATTATTTATCCTGGCATCGGGGATGGTTGGGTTTGAGAGAGAGGTAGGAGCCAGGTTTAAATAGAATGGACAGAGAAATGGTCAGAAAAAGAGAGGAAAAGAAATCAAAAGTGAGCAAAGGGATTGCTGATGATGAACTGA
>NW_025200419.1:0-875 GCF_004010195.1 Chiloscyllium plagiosum | reverse complement strand
TGTTCCTGTCATTGGAAAATCAGTGGAGTTTCTGTGGATGCTTTCCTCAGGTTTGTATTGTCAGTCGCTGGATCTGGTAATCCCACTGTTTTCACTGCATGTACAGTGTCTGGGTCCATGGTAAACAAATGGAGATGAGACTCCACAGAAGGAAAGCTCTATAAATAGGGTGGAGCAGGACAGTGCACTATCTTCCCTGAGATTTCCCGGGATATTTGTCTCAGCTGGACCAGGTGCAAGGTTTGAAACCAATTTGTTTCAAAATTGAGGTGGTCACTGAGCTGTTCTCCTCCTTCAGTTTACCACTTAGCCTGAAGCCAGGGACAGGACTGTGCTGATGCTCACCATGAAATAAACTGGATTAATTCTGGAACTTTCCAGGCAGGAGTGAGTAACGTATCCATCAGCACCGTCGTGCAGTCCTCCGATGTATTCACTGGCTGACAGAAGTCACCTGTCTGCTGAGTGAAATACATTGAGTCCATCTCCCTGAAGAAGGTACAGAAACAAACTACCAGAAACAGTAGGGAAAGAGTGACTGATTAAATGAAGAACAGCAGGAAATTAGAATTAATAAAAGGTGTGTCTTTGAAAATCTCATTGAATTGAAGCTACATCCCAGAGTAATGTGACAGTAGAGCTAATGAAAAAATTACTGATTATTTTTCAAAGCTGGTTTGATTCTGAAAAGGATCCTGCAGACTGGAAAGCAGCTATTGTAAACCTAAGTATTTAAAACACGATGGAGAGGTCAATCAGAAAACTAAATTGGAGTTAGCTTGGTATCAACTGTGAGAAAAACAATGGAACCTTTTGTGAGGAATGTGACAACTCGACTCTTAGAAAATAATGACATAATTTGGTCGAGTCAATCT
>NW_025200418.1:5066-6531 GCF_004010195.1 Chiloscyllium plagiosum | reverse complement strand
TATTTTTTTAGAGCCTGAACTCTCCCTTGTCCTTATCCCCTATCCCAAACGCCATGCCTTGTTGTCACATGGCCTTCCATAACACATTCACGCATTTTAACTGGAAAACACTGTTTTCAGCCTTTGCGTCTATAAACTGTTTAGCTTTGATACCCAATATCACATTGTTACAGTAACAGTCCTCTACATATGGTTCGCCACTAACAGTCTCCATTAACAGGTATTCACCTTGCCAGTCAGATAATCATCCATTCCTTTGTCCAACTGTTCTTCCCTCTATTTGAACTCTATCCCTACCTATCGCTTACACCTTTTCCCCCCCAACCCCCACTATTTCTTCTGCAGATAGACCAACATTTTCCAAGCTATCGTCAGTTCAGAGGAATGGCCACTGGAATCGAAATGTTAACTCGGATTTCTTTTTTTAGATGCTGAGTTTTTCCAGCACCATCTGGTTATGGTCTGGTTAGAGTCGGATACTGTGAATGTTCGAGGAAGATTGACTGTGCATGGCCTGGTAGAAGATTGATACTGTGCTTGTGCAATTATCCCCTGCACAGAAGACAGAACTGTGTTCCTGTTGAAAAGTTCTCTTGCGTGTAGTTCTGAATACAAGGTGAGCAATCGGCATGAACTTCTTAGGTCGATGAAGACAGCAATAATTTCTGCCACAGTTCTCTCCTGGATGTGATGAACAGCAGAGAGAAAAGCAACCCGCGTGTCAGATGTGAACGGATTGGAGTCCACGCAGGAGGTGTAATCAAGTGACAGTTTTTTGTTTCAGATAGAAAACGCTTTCTCACTGTAACAATGTGCCATTGGGTATCAAAGCTAAACAGTTTATAGGCGCAAAGGCTGAAAACAGCGTTTTCCCCTTACAATGCGTGAATGTGTTCCCTCCAGTGTGACAGTACAGTTGTGTATAGTTGTAAATAGGATAACTGGATGAATCACCTTACACATTCAGCTGGCGAACAGTCCTCTTGTGGGAAGACATCTGTATAGAATGCAGGAAGACGCACTGAGAGGTTCTTGATCAGTTTCATCTAGGGACTGAGACAATACTGGAAGTTTTGAGAGTCTAAAACGTGGACAAATCCCCAGCTCGGAGTGAAGTTATATCTCACGTTGCTCTGTGAGACAACTGAGCAATTTTAGGGTTTCGGACCAATGTTTCACATTCCTCCTAAAATGGACTGCGCCATGGGGACTGCCGCTGTGGGAATGTCCAGGGATACGGGCACAGACCCGGCAGCTGGTCTGGTTTACCTTTGGGCACAAATGTGGGTCATGTCAAGGAAAATGCTCACCCACGGCTCACGGTGGATTAAGTGCTCTGTACTATGTGCCCTGTTACCGATCAGTGATGATGTGCAGGTCAGACCAAGAGTGATTATCCCGATGGCTGCAGCGAGCAGCTGGATCCCTCTGTGGTGTCTGGAGCTGTATCCTGTTCTGCTTGGTT
>NW_025200418.1:3654-4970 GCF_004010195.1 Chiloscyllium plagiosum | reverse complement strand
TTGTGTGTGTGCAGGTTTGATACACAGTGAAAGATTGAAGGTGCACGAATCTTTATTCCGTTTCCACCAGCAGGAAGATAAGAGGCACCCAAGTACATCGCAGGTTTTAGCAAATCTTGGTTTAAAGTGATCTTTCTACTAATGGCTTGAACGTAATCAAAGAGAATTTCCTGTGTTAAGAGCAGCGCTGTGTCATTGGTTAGTTTTGGGGGTCCGGAGGCTGTGGGCATGGGTCGTTCCATTAGCACTTCCAATAGTGTAATTTCCGTCGCTCGGTTTCCCTGTCCACTTCCTGTGTGAAGCACCAGTGGCCGGCCGTCTGGCCAAGCCAATCCTGTGGCCCGAGTGATTTGGGGGAAGGTGGTTTTGAGGGTTCTGTTCATTCTCTCCAATATTCCTGATGACGGGGGTGGTGGTACAGAATGTGGTATCTCCTGGGTATTCCGAGGGTGTCACAGTCTGTAGTAATGAGCTTCGCGGAGAAATTGGCACCATCCCCCGTATGTTTTTATGCGCCCGGGGATAGAAAACTCTTGTAATAACGTCCTGCTGGATACACTTTATCATTGCTCTGGCGTCTTTTTTTTGATGGGGAATAGCTCTACCCATTTTGAAAAACATGTCGACAATAACTATGTCAATTTTTTATTCCTCCTTCGGAGGCGTGAGGGCAAGGTCAATTAGAAGGTGGGTGAATGGACAATCAAGAACTGGAATGTAGTCACGTTTGCCCATCGGCTTCCCTGCATTTTTTAGTAGAGAGATGAGGCACTGTGACAGCAGAGCTCAGGCAGCTTCAGCGACTCCCGCTGCATACCAGGAATGGTGGACAGCATCTTACCTGTGTGTTCGATTACGTGTACCACCAGGGCCAATAAGTGCAGGCGGGCTTTCAGTTAAATGATGCAGCGGTGGGTAAGAACCTGTAAGAACAGTGATTGTACGGCACCAATGCGGGCCCATGCGGCCCTCTCTTCTGGCGTGGCGGTTTGCTGTGCTGTTGGGTCTGCATCGAAAGAGTGGGGGACTCTGGAGGTTTCACCACCTTGGGGGTCTGCAGGACATAAGTGGCCAGGGTTAGTGCAGGTTCCTGGGTGGCTGCATCAGCTGAGGCATTTGCTTGGTTGACGGGATCGGTGGCAGAGTTATTGGCGTCACATTTTATAATGCGACAGCAGCGAGTAGCAGGCCTGCTTGTTGGATGTTGGCAACGAGTGCAGCATGTTGGAGTGGTCTCCCTGCAAAGCTGATAAACATCCTTTGTTTCCACATTGTGCCAAAGTTCTGAACGTATCCAAAAGCACATCTGGAGTCTG
>NW_025200418.1:0-3056 GCF_004010195.1 Chiloscyllium plagiosum | reverse complement strand
TTTTTTTTGATGGGGAATGAGTCTACCCATTTTGAAAATATGTCGACAATAACTAGGTCAAATTTTTATTCCTCCTTCTGAGGCGTGAGGGCAAGGTCAATTAGAAGGTGGGTGAATGGACCATCAGGAACTGGAATGTAGTCACGTTTGGCCATCGTCTTCCTTGCATTTTTCGGTAGACAGATGAGGCACTGTGACAGCAGAGCTAAGGCAGCTGCAGCAACTCCCGCTGCATACCAGGAATGGCTGACAGCATCTTGCCTGTGTGCCCGATTCCGTGTTCCACCAGGGCCAGTAAGTACCGGTGGGCTTTCAGTTAAAAGGTGCAGGGGTGGGTAAGAATCTGTAAGAACAGTGATTGTACGGCACCAATGCGGGCCCATGCGGCCCTCTCTTCTGGCGTGGCGGTTTGCTGTGCTGTTGGGTCTGCATCGAGAGAGTAGGGGGACTCTGGAGGTTTCACCACCGTGGGGTTCTGCAGGACATAAGTGGCAATGAGTAGTGCAGATTCCCGGGTGGCTGCATCAGCTGAGACATTTGCTTGGCTGACGGGATCGGTGGCAGAGTTATTGGCGTCACATTTTATAATGCGACAGCGGCCGGTAGCAGGCCTGCTTGTTGGATGTTGGCAATGAGTGCAGCATGTTGGAGTGGTCTCCCTGCAAAGCTGATAAACATCCTCTGTTTCCATATTGTGCCAAAGTCCTGAACGACTCCAAAGGCACATCTGGAGTCTGTGTAGATATTGGCTGTGCTACCCTGTGCCAGGAGGCAGACTCTAGTGAGAGCAAAGAACTCTGCCGCCTGTGTGGATTCCCCATCTGGTAATGCAGCTGATTCGAGAGTGGTGATGGGGTGCAAATGGCTTGGCCTACTATTGTGTATTTGTCTGATGGCCGGAAGGAAGAGCCGCTGGTGAAAACAATCTGGTCCGGGTTTTCTCAGACTGGTCAGGACACCTGCTGAACCAGGCGAAAGTGAGGACTGCAGATGCCGGAGATTAGAGTCAAGATGAGAAAGGTGCTGAAAAACACAGCAGTTAAGACAGCTTCCGAGAAGCAGGAAAATGAACGTTTCTGGTAGGATCCCTTTGTCAGGAATACTGAACCAGGTCCAAGAGGTTGTGGTTGTCTGCAGAATCATGTTAGGTGAGCGGAATTAGAGTGGCGGGGTTCAAAGTTAGGGCGCGGTGAAGGGAAAGGTATGTCGAGATCACAATTCAACTTCATGACCAGTTCTCTGAGTTGTAGTAAAATGTTGGATTGCTGCTGAATTAAGCAGCAGGGAGAGAGACAGTGGGACCAAAACAGTACACGGGTGATCGAGCAGAATGGAGGTGGCCTTATCCGCTGTTATTGTGGCTGCTTCCACCGTGCACAAACATGCCGGCATTCTGCTCATAACAGATGGTAACTAAGCATTATAAAACGCAACTTGGCGATGGAGATCCCCATGAAGCTGTGTTAATATGCCAGATGCGAACCCTTCTGACTTGGTTACATAACGATAGAAGGGCTGTGGGTAATCTTGGACTCCCAGAGCAGGAGTGAAGATTAGTTGTTGTTTCAGTTAGTGAATGCCCATTGCATTTCGGTTGTCCACTTCACTCTGGCTGGCTGTTTAGGGGAAGCTGCCTCCCACAGAGTTGCATCAATAGCACAATGGAGAGGAATCCAGGGCCTGCAGTAGTTTACCAGCCACAGAAACACTTGCAGCTGCCTGTTTGTGACAGGTAGGGGAATCTGGGCGATGACAGCCAATTGCTCCATGGACAGTGCTCTGAGGCCATAGGAAAGAATGCACTCCAGATATTAGACACTGATCCCTTTGAGAGAGTCTGCACTCTCCCACACCGCAGTTAATTCTCCAAGGAGCAAACCCACCAGTTCTGGGTTTTTTTTGTTTGCTTTGAACACGGCACTGAAACACGCTGCAGCTTTGTTGTTGGCCCACAGAAATGGCAGTGGTGGGATTGGAAGCGCGCTCCCTTAGAGATTGGAACCTGGTTCCACCGCCTTAGACCGCTCGGCCACGGTAACACCCGAAAGCGTGTCATCTATTTTCATACATTTTCAATTGTGCTCCGTGATCCCTGTCCTGCCCGCATCGCAGCTGGGATATGCCCGACTACAAGATCAATTTCGCAACAGATAAAGGTAGCCCATCAATCCACACAAAAATCAATAGAAAGTTGAATCTATCTTCTGAGACTCTTTTCAGCTACAAATGTATATGCGAGTGTGAGAATGTATGTTCCGTCATGATTTGATAAAATAACCATGACATTACTGGAATGTCGATTCTTGCTTTAGTAAATGATGTCGCCCATTGGTCGAAACAGATCAACTTTCACGTTTACACATAACATGAAACACACCGGACTACAGGGAAAATGCACAAATCTGAGCAGGCCGTGTTCCACATCATACCATGCAGCATAGTTTCAGTCACTGTGTCTGTTTTGCAGAATTAGCGTCACAAAGAATGTTCTCTGAAAAGCCGCGGTAGCAGTACAATCCGAGAAGACAGATCACAATGTCAGTATGCTTGCACTTGGGTGCTTTTTGTTCTCGATGTGAAGCGCTCTCACGCCTGAGTCACCTTCAGGTCTTTGGTTGCTGAGTGAATCACAAAGAAAGAGTTTCACCAGAGCTGCAACTGCCTCACTTTGTTATCCCGCTTCTCCCTCTCCCCTCCCCCTCCCCGTTTACATTTTTCTGCTCATCTATGATTTAAAGAAAACCAAATGGATGCAATGGCATTCGGTAGCCTGGCTGTTATTTCCGAATTCCCACTTCCAACATGGCTTAGATCTCGGGGCGCACTTTAATACTAGCGACGCTATGAAAGCACAAGTCCCCAGAGGTTCCCCTGAGAGTGTAAATTCATTAATTGCTGTTGCTGACGGAATGAGCCGCTAACGTACAAAAACATGATTCAGGACATCTGGTGCTCATTCTCGCACGTTGAATAACGGCAGACCGCTTCCAAATGAGGCCTGTCAGAGAGGACTTGGGGGTACGTTTGACAGAGGGGCTACATTAGGAATCCATGGA
>NW_025200417.1:1835-6530 GCF_004010195.1 Chiloscyllium plagiosum | reverse complement strand
GACGTTTCGAGTCTAACTGACCCTTTGTCAAAAGGTCAGTTAGACTCGAAATGTCAGCTCTTTTCTCTCCTTACAGATGCTGCCAGACTTGCTGAGATTTTCCAGCATTTTCTCACTTCTGGTTTCAGATTCCAGCATCTGCAATAATTTGCTTTTAATCCCAGATATCAGTCTGGTCATTCTTCACTGCTCTCCTTCAATGTCAGGTTTGCCCTTTATGAGGTACGGAGATCAAAACTGCACACAATACTACATAATGTTTGAGATGGGTTCTCACCAACGCCCTGTAGAGCTGCAGTAAGGCACCCTTACTCCTGGATTCAAATCACCCTGAAATGAAGGTCAGCATGCCATTTACCTTCCTAATTGCTTTCTGTTCGGGCAATATTGCTTTCAGTACTATTCTACAGGGATTTCCAGATCTTTTGCAATGTTGCAGCTCACCGCTTGGTGGGTCTATATACACTGGTCAGCGTGTCAATGCCATTCACAGTATTTACGTCTGGGTTCAGAACTTACTGCACTGCAGGGACATCGGAGAGCTGCGCAGAAGGAAACAACAAAAAGGAGCATGCGTCCCTTTGTAGGTCAACATGTTTCAAACAATACATTTTTAAACGATAGGCTTCCAGTCTATTGTTTCTACCAAAGGGCACACCGTCACCTCTACCCACCTTGCTCTCCATCTGCCACGTATATGCCCATTCACTCCACTTGCCTTAGTCAGCGAGAAGCTTTTGTGCAACCTCCTCACCCACTCACAATCCAACATCCTTTAGTGCTGTCAGCAGGTTGGGATATATTGTATTTGATTCTCGCAGCCAAATGTTTAATGGGTATTGTGAACAGTTGAGACCCGAGCACCGATCCCTGTGATACCTCAGCAACCTTCTTCTGTTAAAAAAAATGTTGTTTTTCAATGTATTTATTTCGTGAATTTGGATGTGACTGGCTGAGCCAGCATTTATTGCCTGTCCCTGGTTGCTCTTAAGAAAGTGGTGGTGAGCTGCCTTGTTGAACTGTTGCAATCCACTCTGGATTCAGTGATAGTAGCACCATTGAATTTCAAGGGGCAGTGGTTAGATTGTATTTTAGTGGTGATGGTCACGGTCTGGCATTTGTGTGGCCTGAAGATTACTTGCCACTTGTCAGCCTGAATACTGACCAGATCTTGTCACATTTGGACATGGGCTGATTCAGTATCTGAGGAGCCATAAATGTTGCTGAACATGGTGCAATCATTGGCGAACATCCCCACTTCTGACCTTTTAGTAGAGGGAAGGACATTGATAAAGCAGCCCTGAATATGTTTGGGCCTAGGCCACTGCCCGAAGGACTCCGACAGACTTGTCCTGGAGCCGAGTTCACTGCCCTTTATCAACCAAAACCATCTTCCTATGTGTCAGGTTTGATTCTCACCAGCGGCGAGTTTTTCGCTAGTGCCCATTGATTCCAGTTTTGCTAACACACCTTAATGCCACACTTGATCGACTGCAGTCTTGTTTTAAAGTGCTGTCACTCTCATTCCACCTCTGGAATTCAACTCTTTTGTTCATGTTTGAACCAAGGTAATGAGGTCAGGAGCTGAGTGACCCTGGTGGAGCCCAAACTGGGCGTCGTTGACCAGGTTATTCCTGAGCAGGTCCTGCTTGAAAGCACAGACTCCTTCCATCACGTTACTGATGATCGAGAGTAGACTGATGGGGTGGTAATTGGCCGAATTGGATTTGTCCTGCTTTTATGTATAGGAGGTACTTGGGTAATTTTCCACTTAACCACTGTGGGCGGCACGGTGGCACAATGGTTAGCATTGCTGCCTCACAGCGCCAGAGACCCGGGTTCAATTCCTGCCTCAGGCGACTGACTGTGTGGAGTTTGCACGTTCTCCCCGTGTCTGTGTGGGTTTCCTCCGGGTGCTCAGGTTTCCTTCCACAGTCCAAAGATGTGCAGCTCAGGTAAATTGTCCGTAGTGTTAGATAAGGGGTAAATGTAGGGGTATGGGTGGGTTGCGCTTCGGCGGGGCGGTGTGAACCTTTTGGGCCGAAGGGCCTGTTTCGACAGTGTAACGTAATCAAATCTAATCTTAATCGGGGAAATGTCGTTGTTGTAATGATATTGGAACAGCTTAGCTAGGGCAGTGACAAGTTCTACATCACAGGTTTCCAGTACTGTTGTCAGCATGAGTTTCCTTTGGAGTATCCAATGTCTCCTACCGTTTTTGGATATCACGTGGAGTGAATCAAATTGGCTGAACACCGGCAACTGAATTGCTGAGGACCAGTAGAGGAGGCTGAGATGGGTCAGCCACTCAGCATTTTTGGCTGAAGGTTGTTGCGAATGCATCAGCTTTATCTTCTACACTGAAGTGATGGGCATTCCAGCATTAAGGATGGGGATACTTGTAGAATCTCCTCCTTCAATGACTTGTTTAATTGTCCATAACTATTCTCAACTAGAAGTGGAAGGACTGCAGAGCTTAGATCTGAACCGTTGTTTGTGGGATCACGTAGCTCTGACTATCACTTACTGCTTATGCCATTGGCACGTGAGTAGTCCTGGTTGGTGGCTTCTTGTTGACACCTCTTTTTCAGGTATGTCTGGTGCTGCCCCTACCCTCCAACACTCTCTATTGATCCAAGGTTATTTCTCTGGCTTGATGGTAATTGTTGTGAGGGGGTATGCTAGGCCTTGAGGTTATGGGGGAGAACAATTCTGCTGCTATTGCTGACCCATAGCACCTATGGAAACTCAGACTTTAGCTTTTAGGTCTGTTTAAGTCTGTCTCATTTAGCACGGTGATAGTGCCACTCAACATTATGGAGGTTATTCTCAATGTGAAGGTGGGACTTTGTCGATACAATCACTCTGCGGTGGTCAATCTAACCGATACTGTCATGGACAGATTCTTCTGCAACTGGCAGATTAATAAGGATGTGGTCAAGTATGTATTTTCCTCTTGTTTGTTCCTTCACCAGCTGCCACAGACCCAGTTTCGCAGTTATATCCTTTCGGACCCGAACAGCTCGATTAGTAATGCTGCTGTCGAGTAACTCTTCGTGGACATTGAAATCCCATCACCCAGAGTACATTTTGCGCCCTTGCCACGCTCAGTGCTTCCTCCAAGTATTGGTAAGCATGGAGAAGTACTGATTCGTCAGTTGAGAGAGGCTGGTACATGGTAATCAGCAGGAGGTTTCCTTTATCATGTGTAAACTAACACCATGAGACTTCGTAGGATACAGAATCACTCTTGAGGACTACGAAAGCAATTCCCTTCCAACTGTAGCCCTCTGTGCCGCCTCATCTGCTGTGTCCGTCCTGCTGGTGAGACAGGAGATATCTGTGGAAGGTGATGGGAAGTCTGGGACATGGTCCTGCTCACAGAATCATACCTTACAGAAAATGTCAGGCCTTTGCTTGACGAATCGTTTTATTTCTACTCACTGTTTCCTGCCAGCTGTCCCATTCTAGAAACATATCCATATGTTCGCCCCAATTCACTAAGATTTGATTTTGCAAACTGGGCTTGGAGCTTTACCAAGAAAAAAAATTCTGAAAATCCAAATGTTTTACACCCATTGCTTCTATTTCATTTGTCTCCCAGTCTGTTTCTCAAAAATAATTCCCATTTCATAAATCTATGTTAGTGTTTTCTATGATTATTACTTCATCCCTAATAATTTCTCCTGAATCATTTATTTACTATGTTTTATGTTCCATGTATTATATCGTTTTCTATACCAGAATTGGTTTTCCTAGTATTGTTAGAAAGTTCAGCGAAGACAGAACGGAAGTAGCTGTTTCATAGTTCTGCCATTTCCCTGTTCCCCATTCTTCATTCTCTGGTTTCAGACTGTAAGGAAGCTGCACTTGTTTTCTGTTATTTCTCACATTGACATAATTTGACAAGCTATTACAATTCAGTCTTATAACCCTTATGAATATACTCTTCATAAACGCATCAATTCCTGACTTAGCTGCTCAATAATTGCCCTTGTATAGCCACGCACTCACAGGAGTATATATTCTGTACTGTCAGAAATACAGCTGTCAGAAATAAAATAGTCCCACTTTCCTACACCAGGCCCATAGCCAGGAATGATATGACATCTCCAAGTGCTCGTTCAAGCACTTTTTAATGGTTGTGAGGATACCCGTGATAACTCTCCTTTCAAGAAGTACATTCCTGATCCCAACATCCTCTGGGTGAAAAATAACAATCTTTAAATTCTCACTAAACTTCAAACCCTTCACTATAAAATTGTGCTAGTTTGTTCTTGACACTCTGACTAAAAGGAACAGCTGCTGTCTATCCACCCTGTCCATGCCCCTCATAATCTTATCTTTGTTAATCACATCCCCCTCTGTCTTCTCTGCTCCAAAATAAACAACCCGAGCTTATCCAGCCTCTCTCCACAGCTGATATGCTCCATCCCAGGGAACCTCCTGGTGAATCTCTGCACCCCCTCCAGTACAATCACATTCTTGCTGTAATGTGGTTCTCAGAACTACACACAGCATTCCATCTTGGCCTGCCAGAAGACCTGTATAGCACTTATAATGTACGCCCCAATTAATAAATGCTACACCCAAGGTCAGTGAACAGTTAGTGTCCACCAATAATCAAGGGGGCAATCTGTGTTTGAAGCTGGAGAACACTGAGAGATTGTGACATGAGAGCTTCTCATGCGTTTT
>NW_025200417.1:0-1761 GCF_004010195.1 Chiloscyllium plagiosum | reverse complement strand
AGGTCAGGCAGCATCCAGGGAACAGGAGAATCGACGTTTCGGGCCTAGGCCCTTCTTCAGGAATCCTGCAGAAGGGCTTATGCCCGAAACGTCGATTCTCCTGTTCCCTGGATGCTGCCTGACCTGCTGCGCTTTTCCAGCAACACATTTCCAGTACAGAATTGGCTGGCCAACCGATGCCAGCAAGTGGTAGTAGAGGGAAAATATTCTGCCTGGACGTCAGTGGTGAGTGGTGTTCCACAGAGATCTGTCCTTGGGCCTCTACTGTTTTATAACTGTAAGTTTTATTAATGACTTGGATGAGGTGATTGAGGGATGGGTCAGCAAGTTTGCAGACGACACAAAGGTTGGAGGTGTCGTTGACAGAAAAGAGGGCTGTTGTAGGCTGCAGCGGGACATTTACAGGATGCAGAGATGGCCTGAGAGGTGGCAGATGGAGTTCAACCTGGATAAATGCAAGATGATGCATTTTGGAAGGTCGAATTTGAAAGGTGAATACAGGATTAAGGATAGGATTCTTGGCAGTGTGACGGAACAGAGGGGTCTTGGTGTGCAGGTACATAGATCCCTTAAAATGGTCACCCAAGTGGGCAGGGCTGTTAAGAAAGCATATGGTGTTTTGGCTGTCATTAATGGGGGATAGAGTTTCTTGGTCCGAATTTGCTCGGTCCTACATTTCTCTGAATCCACTGGCTTACTACAACACTTGGCATTTTTTCTAAGCTGCTTCATTTGATCGAATTGGTAGATGGGGGGATGTGAATGTGATAGGTCAGAGAGGAGGGTGGAGTGGATATGTGGGAAGGAAGAATGACAAATAGGAACATTCTGGATGGCGGTGTTGGAAGGTTGGACTGGGATAAGGTGGGATTTGGGGAAATGGGGAAATTGATGAAATCCACATTGATCACTTGAGGCTGAAGGGACCCACGGGGGACGATGAGTCTTTCTTCCTCCATTCTCAGGTGGTTTGGGTTTGGTGATGGAGGAGGCCCAGTACTTACATGTCCTTGGTGGAGCGGGAGGGGGAGTTAACGTGTTTAGCCACAAGGTGGTGAGGTTGGCCAGTGTGGCTGTACCAGACATGGTCTCTGAAATGATCCTGTGGCCCCAATGTAGAGAAGATCACATTGGGTTTAATGGATGCAGTAGATGAAGCGTCCTGTCTCCCTTCATTACCTTTCACTTTCAACCCCTCTTCATCTACCTCTCACCTTCCAGGACTCCTCCCCCTACCATATACCCCTCCCATTTATCTCTTACCCCACCCCCGGTCCACAAGCCTCTTTCCTAATGAAGAACTAATGCCTGAAACGTCGATTCTCATGCCACTAATATGCTGCCTGACCAGCTGTGATTTTCCAGCAGCACATTCGTCGAATCTGACCTTCAACATCTGCAGTCCACACTTTCTCCTCACAGCTTCATGTCTTGCATGACTCAGATTCATAATGGTTACTTCAAATAAAACAAAAACCGTTGTGTACACAAACATCATAAAACCAGCAGAGACAGCACCGTGCTTCATTGTCGAGCACTGCTGCCTAAAAACAACCGGGACCCCTACTTGATTCCAATTTCGGATGACTTTGTGGAGTTTGCAGATTCTCCCCGTGTCCGGGTGAGTTTCCTTGGGTACTCCGGTTCTCTCCCACAGTCCAAAGATGTGCAGGTCAAATTAATTGGCCATATTAAACTGCCAATAGCGGTAGGTGCATTAATCAGAGAGTAACCGGTTTGGGTGGGTTACTATTTGGAGGG
>NW_025200416.1:0-6530 GCF_004010195.1 Chiloscyllium plagiosum | reverse complement strand
CAGATTACAACAGGATCTTGACCAGATGGGTCATGGGGCTGCGAAGTGGCAGATGGAGTTTAATTTAGATCAATTGGCAAAGCAAATGTTAGCAGGACTTATACACTTAATGGTAAGGTCCTAGGGAGTGTTGCTGAACAAAGAGACCTTGGAGTGCAGGTTGATCGCTGCTTGAAAATAGAGTCACAGGTAGATAGGATAGTGAAGAAGGCGTTTGGTATGCTTTCCATTATTGGTCAGAGCATTGAGTATAGGAGTTGGGAGGTCATGTTGCGGCTGTACAGGACATTGGCTGGGCCACTGTTGGAATATTGTGTGCACTTGTGGTCTCCTTCCTATCGGAAGGATGTACTGAAACTTGAAAGGATTCAGAAAAGATTTACAAGGATGTTGCCAGGCTTGGAGGATTTGAGCTTCAGGGAGAGGCTGAACAGGCTGGGGCTGTTTTCCCTGGAGCATCAGAGGCTGAGAGGTTTAAAAATCATTTGCATGGATAGGGTAAATAGGCAGTCTTTTCCTTGGGGTGGGTGAGTCCAGAACTAGAGGGCATAGGTTTGGGGTGAGAGGGAAAGGATATAAAAGAGACGTAAGGGGCAACTTTTTCACACAGAGGGTGGTGTGTGTATGGAATGAGCTGCCAGAGGATGTGCTGGAGGTACAATTGCAGCATTTTAAAAGGCATCTGGATGGGTCTATGATTAGGAAAGGTTTGGAGGGATATGGGCCATGTGCTGGCAACTGGGACTAGATTAGGTTGGTATATCTGGTCAGGTTGGACAAGTTGGGCCGAAGGGTCTGTTTCTGTGCTGTATATCTCTTTGACTCTATGACTCAATCTCTCAGCCCTCCTTTCCCCCTCTAATACATTCCTGATGCAGGGCTTATGCCCAAAACGTCGATTCTCCTGCTCCTTGGATGCTGCCTGACCGACTGTGCTTTTCCAGCGCCACACTTTTTGGCAATGGTTTCATAATAGGGAACTAGTGAATTAGTGGTGCAACGACCTCAATATTTGTAGTCTATTTTAATTAAGTGGATGCAGGAACAGAGTATATTGCAGACAGATTTCTGACTGACCAAGACCTGTAGGAAAGCAAGTTCTCCGAGTAGAGCCCATCTACAGTGAGGTGCTAACTCATTAATTGAAGCATGCCCTAACAGATGCTTTTTATCATTAACTTGCTAATTCTTCCATGAGCCCCCAGGACTGCCATGAGGGTTTTTTTTTCTGTAAGGTTCTTAAACCTTTCTCTTTTATTTTCCATTTGCCACTTATGGTGTATAGACAAGTGACTGAACACTGAAGATGAAGATCCTTTACATTTTGAATGGGCATGCCCAACTTATTACACTCTGAGCAGTTGGTTTGCTGCTACTGACCTCTCGTAGGAAACTCCCAGGCTTCTATGGTCTAACGTGGTGGAGGAAATCACTTCCTGTTCTAGCTAGGAGAGCCTCTTTATTTAACACCGCATGCTCCATTGTATATCAGTAATCACAGATTATTTTGATATGATGGACATTGTTCCAGACTTTGAGGAAGACCATTTCTTAGCTCTTGACCCTTCTAGATACAAATCTGTGTGGCCCACAATTCCGTTTGACCTCATTACAATGGCTCGTGCTTATACCAATCCTCGGTATTAACCCTTTCAGACCCACATACATCTCTGACCCCTCCACCAAAAGCTATTATCTTTGTAGTTATAGACAAGTGTACAATATTCATATTCACCATTACTCCATTTCTCCCAGTGTCAGACTTTGCCAATTCAAGCAATTAAGAGGTTTTACTACTCTCTCTTGGACCTTGGATGGTGAGTAGTTTGCTGGGTGGAAGATCATTGACCCTGATTCTATTCCTGACAGTCTGAGGTCATTAGGTTCCTTTTTAAACTCTGGGGACCACAGATCTCCTTTGTGGAACGTCTTTGTTGCTGAATTTATTAGATTAGATTCTCTACAGTGTGGAAACAGGCCATTTGGCCCAACAAGCCGATGGCGGCCCTCCGAAGAGTAACTCACTCCGACCCATTCCCCTACACTTACCCCTAACTAATGGCTAATTCACCTGACCTGCACATCTTTGGATTGGGAAGAAACTGGAGCACCCAGAGAAAACCCACACAGACACTGGGAGAATGTGCAACCTCCACAGAGACAGTGGCCCGAGGCAGGAATCAAACCTGGGTCCGTGGCACTGTGAGGTAGCAGTGCTAACCACTGAGCCAAGTGGTGCTTTGAATCATCGGCTTATGACTTTCCCTTCCCAATGTTGACTTCCATGGAATTATCTGCACCACGTCTTCAGTCTGTGTCAGCAGATTTTATTCTCCATCTGCCTGCAGAATTATGCTGAAGAATGTAAAGACTTTTATTTCAACTTGGAGGTTGATTTGGACTCCCTGGCAATTGCAGTATTGGTAAAAACCAATATATTCACTTCCTTTGTTCTGCTATTTTAGCATTGCTTCTGGCTTGGCATGATGTGTTACAGTTCCTGAGGTTACTCCTTGGGAAGACAAAAAGAAATATTTACATGAGCTTGCTCCTAACTTATGTTTGTATGCTGATGTATCTCGGTAGCAAGAGGAAACTGCTGCACTATTCAGCAAGATCTGTATTGATAGTGGAAAGTATCTAATGGGTTCTTGATCAAAATTAGTACATTGCCATGATCAATTAACTCTTAACAATTAACCCGTAGTGGCCTGGTTTGAAGGTGTCATTTTTAAGCATAACTTCAATTGCACATTTCCATCTACTCCTGCTAGCTTTTCATCCCCTTGTTTATTACGAATCTCTCTCCCTCTACCTTTTAAAAATATTTCAAGACTCTGTTCCTCAAAATACTGTGGAAGCAGGGTTCCCAAGTATCACAACCCTTTGAGAAAATACTTCCTTACATCTCAGTCTTTAAATGAGCAATCCTTATTCTGACCCTTTGTTCTGGTTTCTCCCACATCTTTTCCGTGTTCGCCCTTTTTCAGGACAGCTCCAGATCTTTATTTTTCAATCAAGTTATCACAATTTTTTCAAAACTCCACAGGATACAGATCTGTCCAACCTTCTCCTAAGATAACGACGTATTGCAGGTATTCATCTCAAATGTCCTCTGAATTGTTTCCAATGTATTTACATCCTTCCTTAAATAAAGAGACCAGCTCTCGGGATTGTACTCCCGAATGTGCTCTTACCAATGTCCTGTTTAACTGAAGCATAACTACCTACTTTTACATTCAGGTTCCCACCTCAATAAACTATAATGTTTCATTAGTTTTCTGAATTACTTGTGTGCAAGATAGGGACCTCTGCGACCCCCCATCAGGCACTCTGCTTCCCTTCCCAAGAACAAAGACACGGAGGAGTTCGTCCAAAACTATGTATTCAGTTCTGCAGAACCGGGTGTTACCTCAATGGCTTCCCACGAGGCACACACACAGATTGTAATCCCCGCGCATTATATACATGTAGTAATGGGCTGGGCCTTCTACTGTCTCAGCCAATGGGTGTCAAAGTTCCCCACTGTCCTCCCTGATGGATGAGATTATTTGGTTCATCACCCAGCCAATCAGTGTTTGAGTTCACCGTTCTCCCTTATATGGATGATGATGTACAGCCATGGGTTGTGGGCAGTCCCTCAGCCACGAGGAAAGCTGTTTCCATTGTTCCATTCATGAAAATCTAGGGGAGTATCTGCTGGTGCTTACTACAGGGTAGAAAGGACTAAAATGGTGGCTTTGTACTTACTATGTGCTTACTACAACAGTTAATGATTTAAAAATTACACCACCCCTTACACTTGCTATATTTGTAAACGACCCTTTTTGGTGATTGATGCACGAGGACATCAAATTTCTCTGCAGTCTCTTTTAACATTTAGATTACTTTTTGTATTGTTTTCAACATGGACTAGTTCATATTCTCCCACATTATGCCCACTCGCTTACCTAAATATAATCTTGTATCTTCTCGACAGGGAGGAAACTAAAAACTATCTTTGTGTCATGAATAAACTTAGCAAATATGCCTTCAGTACCATCATCTAAATCACTTGCATAAATTGCAAAAAGTTGTGGCCTTGGCACCAATCCTGTAGTCCACCATTCATTACATTGAGCCAATCTGAAAATTACCCAGAGATACTTACTCTTTCCTGTTAGCTCACCAATTTCCTATTCGTGCCAATATGTTAAGCCCCACCCACCCACACAAACTTTTATTTTGTGCAATAACCTTTCTTAGCGATCTTTTATCAAATGCTTTCTAGAAATCTAAGCACAATGCATCCACTATTTCCCCTTGATCTAAATCATGTACAACTTCAAAAAGAATTTTAATACACTGGTTGAACATGGGTTCCCTTTCTTGGAACCATATTGAATCCACCTGATTACCATGAACCACCAAAGTGCTCTCCTATAAATTCTTTAACAATAGCTTCCAACATGTTCCCTCTGATTTGATGTAGGCTAACTGGCCTCTAGTTTGATGCTTGGTATCCCCCCAAACATTTTCCATAAAGGAGTTTGCTTGCTATTTTGCTATCAAATGAAATTTTCCCTGAATGTAGGGAATTTGGGAAAATTAAAATTATCTATCAGTATCTCACTCGCCACTTTCTTTTAAAGCCCCAGGTGAAATCTGTCAGGACCCACGGACTTGTTAGCTCATAGTTCCAACAATTTCCTCATCGATATTTCCCTCCTTCCACAAAATAATGATTAATCTGGATTGATAATTTGTATGAGGAAGAATCGTACTGCACTGGAAATCTTTGACTCTCTCTCCACCGAAGCTGCCAGATCTGCTGCGTTTCTCCATCATTTCATTTTTATTTCAGATTTCCAGTATTAACAGTATGTTGCTT
This sequence comes from Chiloscyllium plagiosum, assembly GCF_004010195.1. NCBI lineage: Eukaryota > Metazoa > Chordata > Chondrichthyes > Orectolobiformes > Hemiscylliidae > Chiloscyllium > Chiloscyllium plagiosum. The sequence goes on along the minus strand of NW_025200416.1, from coordinate 1,660 downwards.
TTTTGTTTAATTACTGGCTTTATGCTGTCTCTGGATCTTTTTAAAGTAATATTTATTTTGTGGCCTTTTTATTTATGCTGTGTGCATGCTCACAATGGTGGTAATGCTCAATCTGAGCTGCAAGTTTTTAAAAAAATTTGTTTGGATTAGATTCCCTACAGTATGGAAACAGGCCCTTCAGCCCAACAAGTACACACTGACCCTCCGAAGAGTAACCCACCCAGACCCATTTCCCTCTGACTAATGCACCTAACACTATGGGCAATTTTGAATGGCCAGTTCACCTGACCTGCACATCTTTTGGACTGTGGGAGGAAACCAGAGCATCCAGAGGAAACCCACGCAGACACTGGGAGAATGTGCAAACTCTCTTATGCAGCCTAGATTACTGTGCAGGTTTCAAGTGTCCCCTGACTCACCAGGGATTTTAAGCTTTACTCACTGTCCCTCTAATCTCTGTTCATCTCATTGCTGAGCTTCAACTTGGGACATCAGTGAACCACCTGCCTCAAGATGCAGCCGGTATCTGCTTTGAGATTACTAAATCTCCTTCAGTAAGGAATTCCTAACTCTTCTGTTGCTGCACATCTTTCACTGAGTCTGAAATGTTTTTACCTTTAATAGTAACCCTGCTCTGTGGGAAAAGGTCATTCAGCCCATCATATCCTCAGAGCACCCACCCACTCAGTCCCTTGCCCTATCCCATGTAACACTATTTTCCATGCCTAACCCACCTTGCCTGCACATCCCTTGACACAATGGACAATTTAGCATGGCCAATCCACCTCATCTTCATGTTTGAGGACTGCAGGAGGAAACTGGAGATAATCCACGCAGACATGGCAAGAATGTGTAATCCCCACACAGACACCCAAGGAATTGAACTTGCATCCCTAGTGTGCTGAGGCAGCAGTGCTAACGTGTTACCATGTGCCTGCTCCATTGACTGGTGTTGTCACCTTCCTTCTTGAGATTTGCTGCTTAGATTTCTTCTGTAGCATCCTGAAATCTTCAGCCCTCTCTGCTGCTGATTGGGCTGTATGAGCAGGCAACTTTCAGCCAGGATCTAAAGATTTCACACTATGGCTGACCGTGCAGCAAGGGCAAACAAACCAAATCAAATCTCCGCTGCTGGCTAGCAAGTTGTATAGATGTTCCAGCTCTCTACATTGTCTGAGCCACTCCTCACAGTGAGGACTGCTGCTACCATAGGAAACTACAGGGCCTGTTCAATCTAGTGTGGTGGAGGGAAACAGTTTTCTACTTTTTTGTAGTTAGCAAGATATAGTGCATTACATGTTAGCACCTAACATGGTGCACTTTGAGATGTTATTGCAGAGACTTTTACAGAAGGAACACTTGTTAAGTCTCATTCTTTGTGGATCCTAAGCTCTTCTGCCTGACACTTTTTTTGGTGCTGCTGATTGTATTCCTCACTATCGACCCTTTAGGAGCCACATACAACAGTTCTGCAGACAGCAGGAAACTAGAGTGAAAGTCGCAATCCGATCAGCCCTACTGTTATAGAATAATGGAGAGGCTTGAGTGGCCAACTCCCCTTACTTCATAGTTTCTTATATTGTTATTCAGCAGCTGCCAATGTCTCTTTTAGCAAATACTACGCTGCAAACTTCATTCCTTTTTAAAACACCAATGTTCA
>NW_025200415.1:3080-6529 GCF_004010195.1 Chiloscyllium plagiosum | reverse complement strand
TGCAAACCAGTTTTCCCCGATTCATAACTGTTATTAAATTAATAGAACTGTGGTCACCGGTTCGAAAATGCTACCTACTGTCACCTTAACCACCTGCCCTGCCCTATTTCGCAAGAGAGGATCGGGTTTTGCTCCTTCCCGAGTAGAACCCTTTCCTTACTGCTTTAGGAAACTTTAATGACCGCACTATATAAATTCCAAAACATATAAACCTTTAACGTTCTGGCAGTTTCTGTCTATATTAGGAAATTTAAAACATCCTACTAAGACAACCCAATTGCTCCTCTTATTCTCCCCATGTCCTTGCATATTTTTTCCTCTAATTACCGTGCACTATTACGTAGCCTCTACTACAATCCAAATAACGTCACAGACCCTTCTTACCTCTTTGCTCCACTCACAAAGCCTCACTGGATGGTCCTTCAACTATTTAATCTTTGACTACTGATTTCATACTCGCTTTTATTAAATGTAATGCCCTCATCACTTTCCAACACCTATGTCCGCCTAAACCACATGTTTCCTGGCAAAATAAGCAGCCAGTCCTGTGCCTCCCTTCGCCATGTTTCTGTGATTGCTTTAATATCCCAGTTCCACGTTCCATCCACGCCCTGCTTTCATCGGCCTTACCTGTCAGCCGCCTTGCATTGAAATAAATGCAAATAAATTCAATACACATTCCTCTCTTCCTGTCGTGTTCCAACCTGACCTTTCTCTTCAACTTACTCTTTCTGATTATTGTGTCCCCTTGACGCCTCCACTTGCCTCCCTGCTGTTGATGATTCCATCTCCCTGCCTATCTAGTTTAAATCCTCCCTTGTCGCATTTGCCGTCAAGATGTTGTCCCCCTCCACTTCAGTTTCAATCCGTCCTTTTTGAACCGCCTGCCTCTAATTTAGAAAATATCCCAATAATGCAATGTATGCATTTTCCACAGGTGCCGTCATCAGAGATGATGTAAGTCTCCCTGAACTCCAACATCCTGCAGGAGGAACATGCAACTGTGTTGACTGTCATTCATGCTGCTCTCAGACTAAAGAGGTAAGTTAAAGGGATATTAACTATAGCTTATTTTTTCTGAGCCATTTTACGTAGCCTGCTACTAACAAATTTTCCAACAGCAGTTTTCTCTACTAGCACGACCACAGATTGCATTTTTTGGTGAAAGAAGGAGGGAAGGACGGAAATACTACAATGCTGCAGTGCTTGGACCTTAAGCACACCTTGATATCATGTGCACTACGACCCGCTCTTCAACGCAGGTGACTGTTTCTCGGCTGTCATGTATGCTCCAAAGTAATAACTCCTCCTCTCGGTCGCCCTCAGCTGGATGTTCTTCCTGCCGCTGCTCACGGCGACAGTTGCCAGTCAATCCATTTTTCAGTGAGGTGACTGCTTTCATGCTGTAACGTATGTGCCGACGTGTTGCCTCCACCTCTCAGTTGCTGGATGCTATAGGCTCCCGTGACTTGAAGAACAAGTTTGGAAGGATTAAGGGACACCGGGTGGCAAAACATATTGAGGTTTTGAATATAAAAAAGGATGCATGGCTGAGGTACAGGCAGCCGAGATCGAGGGAATGCTGTAAAGTATGCAAGGATTGCAGGAATTTATGAACGAAGAAATCTGAAGGGCAAGATGGAGTCACGAGGTATTCTCAGTTGAGAAGGGTGGTTAGCACAGTGGATCAGTGGTCAGTACTGCTGACTCACAGTGCCAAGGAGTCCAGTTCGATTCAAACCTTGTCTGACTATCTATGTGGGAAATTCATAATCTCCCTGTGCCTGCATGGGTTTCCTTCGCCTGGTCTGATTTCCTCTCACAATAAAAAGATGTGCAGGATCGGCGAATTTACTGTGTTAAATGACTCATAGCGTTCAAGGATGCGTGTTTTACATGTATTTGTCAGGGGTAAATGAAGAGTAATGGGTGAGGGGAATGGGCCTGTGTGGGTTAGTCTTTCGAGGGTTAGTGTGGACTGGTCGGCTAAATGGCATGCTTCCACATTGCAGAGATACTATAAAGATTACAGTGAATGCAAAGAAACTGTTATTGAAATGTACTTAAGGAAAACGAATAGCTAAAGTGACCATGTATGTGTGGAACAGCAGGAGATGGACGAGCCGCTCAATGAATATTTCTCCACTGCGTTGAACGTATAGAAAGACAAGAAGACTTAGGAACATGGTGGCGTCAGTGGTGATATCTTGAGGGCAGTCAATATCACAGTGGAGGAGGTGTTGGGTGTATGAAGTTGGAACAAATTCCTGGTCCTGAACAGGTGTAATCCAAGAACCCTGCAAGAGGCTTCGGAAGAACTTACAGGGCCACTAGCTCACATTTTTGCATTGTTGTTATAGCCACTGGTGAGATCCCGGAAGAGCTAAGGATAGCGAATGTTGTCACCTTATTTAAGGATCGATGTAGACTTGTTGGGTCGAAGGGCCTATTTCCACAATGTAAGTAATGTAATCTAATCTAATCAAATATACATTCAGAAAGACGCCAATTGATTATGAGTAGTCAGCATGATATTGTGAGTAGAAGATCATACCTTACACGTTTTGTGAGAACTATTTCATAAAGTGATCTGGTAGACTGATGACAGCAGGAGATCATATGCAGTCGACATGGATTTCAGTCAGGTCTTTGGTAAGTTTCCACCGAATGGTAGAAGGTGAGACAGCATTGAAAACAATTCAACCTGGCAAATCAATTGACTTGTTGACTTGTTGGTAAGAAGCGGACGGTAACAGTAGAATGATGTTTGTTGGATTGGAGGCCTCTGACTAATGGTGTGCCTCAGGGCTCGCTGCTGGGCACATTGCTGCTTGTCATCCACATCGTGATTTAAATGAGAAGGAGGGAAGGCACGATACTTAAGTATGCAGATGACATGAAAATATTTGGGATCATAGGCAGTTAGGAAAGTCATGAGAAATTGCCTCATGATCTTGATTAGGAGAAAGTGATGACTGCAGATGCTGGAAATCAAGAGTCAGAGAATTTGGCGCTGGAAAAGCACAGCATTCCAGGCAGCATCTGAGAAGCAGGAAAGTCGATGGATCAGCCAAAAAAAGCCTCATGATTGAGGTTTTTTTAACAAGGTGGCTGATAGATAAATGGGTGGAAATTGGGGTTTGGTGAAGATAGCTGGGCGTGCAATAGTTAGATGAAGATGGGGGAGAAGGTGATAGGTCGGAAACGAGGTTTGATTGGACAGGTGGAGAAGAGGATGGACAAGAAGGAACAGCTCAGGAGGATGGTGATGAGTTGGAAGGATGAGATGGTGGAAGGGAAATGAGGAAACTGGTGGAATCCACACTGATCCCGTGTGGTTGTGGGCCCCAAGGCGGAAGATGAGGTATTCTTCGTCCAGACGTCGAATGGCGAGGAATTGGTCGTGGAGGAGGCCCAGTATTTGCATGTACTTGACGGAGTGGGAGGGG
>NW_025200415.1:0-1324 GCF_004010195.1 Chiloscyllium plagiosum | reverse complement strand
GGTTTCGAGCATAAGCTCTTCATCAGGAATGACGGGGTGGCCCAAGGCAGCTGAGAGATAAAAGGGAGAGGGGTGGGGCCGGGAAGTATTTGGGAATGTGATAGGTAGATGAAGGTGGGGTTGAAGGTGATAGGTCGGAGAGGAGAGTGGAGCGGATAGGTGGGAAGGAAGGTGGACAGGTAGGACAGTTCAAGACTGCACTCCCAGGTCGTCTCCTAAGCCTGAACGTTTTAAGTCGCCCTGGCACTCCGCCAAGGACATGCAAGTCCTGGGCCTCCTCCACCTCCAAACTCCAGCCACCCGATGTCTGGAGGAAGAATGTCTCATGTTCCACCTTCGGACAGTCTAACCACACAGGATCAATGTGGATTTCATCAGTTTCCCCATTTCGCCTCCTCCCACCTTATCCCAGATCCAACCTTCCAATCCAGTACCGCCCTCTTGAGCTGTCCTACCTGTCCATCCTCCTTCCCACCTATCCGTTCCACCCTGCTCTCTGACCTATCACTTCACTCCCAACGTCAACTGCCAGCTAGCATTCCCAGCCACCTTCCCTCCCCCCACTGCCATTCATCTCCTAGCCCCCTTGTTTCTGATGAAGAGCTTACACTCAAACCGTCGACTCTCCTGCTCCTCGGACGCTGCCTGACCGACTGCTTTTCCAGCACCACACCGTTCGACCTCCCACATTCACTATTCCGAAGACAATATTCTTTCTCAGTTAAAACTCACACGACACCGTGTTATAGTCCAACGTGATTATTTGGAAGTACCAGCTTTCGGAGCGCTGCTTTTTCATCGGGTATATCCACATCAATATTCCTTCTGTCACTCACCTTTTCTGAGACCTAATAGACAGCACTGAGGAGTAGATGGCGAGAACCATTCCCGATCGACAATGAGACTTTTACACAGGATTTATATAATAATGAATGGAAATACTCTATCAAATCTGTGTGCAGCCAACAAAAGCAGCCTTGCCAAAACAGGTAGCAATGAAGACACCCCATAAAATTAAGACCTAGGCAAAAGCAACAAAGTCCTCATTTCTGATAAAACAAATCCCAAGGAAAAAAAAAGCTAAATGCGTTGCCAATAGCACGAGGACACTGCTTTAAGAGGAAAGAGAAGGAAGCTCCCAAACCGTAGGAACTATTCACAAGACTACCCAGAAAACATGGCGAAACAAGGAAAACCCCCACACAACATAAAAGACGGGAAGTACAAAACAAGACAAACACTTCATTTCTTTCTTTGCAACTATAGAACAGCCCTACAAAAGCAGGGCCACAAAAAAATTGATTCAAACTCTGAGTCTTCCTCT
>NW_025200414.1:5898-6528 GCF_004010195.1 Chiloscyllium plagiosum | reverse complement strand
AGGTCCACAACCCCCACCAACCCACCCTCCACTCTCGGCATCTTCCCTTGCTGCTACAAGAGGTGTAAAACCTGTGCCCACACCGCTCCCCTCACCTCTGTCCAAGGCCCCAAAGGATCTTTCCACATCCAGCAGAGATTTTCCTGCACATCCAAACACCTCATCTAAAATGTCCATTGCCTCCAATGTGATCTCCGCAACATTGGACAGGCAGGACGCCAACTTGCAGAACATTTCAGGGAACATCTCTGGGAAACATGCACCAAACAACTCCACCACCCTGTGGCCAACCACTTCAACTCCCCTCCTACTCCGCCAATGACATGCAAGTTCCGGGCCTCCTCCACTGCCAAATCCAAGCTACCCAACAATTGGAGGAAGAATGCCTTATCTTCCGCCTTAGGACCCTCCAACCACACGGTATCAATGTCGACTTCACCAGTAACCTTATCTCCCCTCCCCCCACCTCATCCCAGATTCAACCCTCCAACTTGGCACTGCCCCCTTGACCTGTTCTACCTGTCTATCTTCCTATCCGCTCCACCCTTCTTTCTGACCTATCACTATCACTCTCCACCTTCATCTACCTATCGCCTTCCCAGCTACCTTCCCCCCACCCCCACCCTCGTA